>NC_081562.1:34939222-35153456 GCF_022355385.1 Mustela nigripes | reverse complement strand
GGGAGAAGGGGGTGGGATTATGGACATTGGGGAGGGTATGTGCTTTGGTGAGTGCTGTGAAGTGTGTAAACCTGGTGATTCACAGACCTGTACCCCTGGGGATAAAAATATATGTTTATAAAAAAGAAAAAATTAAAAAAAAAATAATAATAAAGTTGTAGAAAATGATATTAAGAAAATAGTCCCATTTATAATTGAAACAAAAAGAACAATAGGCCTAGGAAAAAACTTAACCAAAGAGGTGAGAAATCTGTATCTGAAAACTCTAAAATACTTATGAAAGAGACTGAAAACAACAGCACAAATGAAAAGTTGTCCAAGCTCATGAATTGGAAGAATCAATATTGTTAAAATATTCACCCTATCCAAAGTACTGTACAGATTTAATGTAATTTCTATCAAAATTCCAATGGCATTTTTCACAAAACTACAACACATAACCTTAAAATTTGCTTGGATCCACAAAGGACCCAAAGTAGCCAAAGTAATCCTAACAAAGAACAAAGCTGGAGGAAAAAAAAATCCAAATTTCAAGATTTTCTACAAAGCTGTACTAACCAAAATAATATGGTACTGGCATAAAAATTGGCGCATAGATTAATAGAACAGAGCCCAGAAATGAACAATGCTTATATATAATCTATGTCAAAGAAGGGAAAAATACACGATGGGGAAAAGACAGTCTCTTCAACAAGTGATGCTGGGAAAACTAGAGAGCCAAATACCAAAGAATGAATCTGAGCCACTCTCTTACACCATAAGCAAAAATAAACTCAAAGTGGAATAAAAACCTGTAAATCATGAAACTATAAAACTCTTAGAAAAATGAATGAACAGTAATTTCTTTGACATCAGTCTTTTGTAAACATGTCTCTCTAGGCAATGGAAACAAAAACAAACTAGTGGGACTACACAAAAATAAAAACTTCTTGCACGGTAAAGGAAACCATCAACAAAATGAGAAAGTAACCTACAGAATGGGAGAAGATACTTCTAAGTGATATACTTGATAAAGGGTTAATATCCAAAATATAGAAAGAACTTAAGTAACATCGAAAAAACATCAACTCAACATCAAAACAAACCTAATAATAATAATCTAATTAAGCAGCAGAGGACCTGGACACTTTTCCAATGTTGACACTCAATGCCCAACAGATACATGAAAAGATTTCAACTCTATTAATCACCAGAGAAATGCAAACTTAAAGCACAATGAGATATCACCTTATACCAGTCAAAATGGGTGAAATCAAAAAAGACAAGAAATAGCAAGTGTTGGCAAGGAAATGGAGAAAATAGAACCTTCGTACACTGTTGGTGGAAATGTAAATCAGTGTGGTCATTGTGGAAAACAATATGGAGGATCCTCAAAATTTTAAATATAGAAATACCATATGATCCTATAATTTCATTATTGGGTATTTATCTAAAGAAAATAAAAATAGTAAATCAAAATGGTACAGGTACCCCTATGTTTATTACAGTATTATTTACAACAGCCAAGATATGGAAGTGACACAAATATCCACTGGTAGATGAATGGATAAAGGTAGTGTGTACTCACATACGCAGATACATGTACACATATAATGGAATACTTCTTGACTATAAAAACAAGATGAGATTGTGCCATTTTGCGACGACTTGGATGAACCTAGAGGATAGTATGCTAAGGAAAGTAAGTCAGAGAAAGACACATACCACATGATTTCATTTATATGTGGAATCTAAAAAATAAACAAACAGAAAAAGACACACACAGAGAACTGATGGTTGCCTGAGGGGATGACATAGCATAAAGGCCAAATGGGTGAAAAGGAGTAGAAGATATAGGCTTCTAGTTATGGAATGAATAGGTCATGGGCATAAAGTGTACAATATAGGAACGACAGTCAGTGATATTTTAATAGAATTATATTAAATTATATATTTGGCATTTTTCACAAAACTACAACACATAACCTTAAAATTTGCTTGGATCCACAAAGGACCCAAAGTAGCCAAAGTAATCCTAACAAAGAACAAAGCTGGAGGAAAAAAAAATCCAAATTTCAAGATTTTCTACAAAGCTGTACTAACCAAAATAATATGGTACTGGCATAAAAATTGGCGCATAGATTAATAGAACAGAGCCCAGAAATGAACAATGCTTATATATAATCTATGTCAAAGAAGGGAAAAATACACGATGGGGAAAAGACAGTCAACTGTTGATAATATCCTATGTATATTTGAAGGGCTTTTTCTTGAACTAATAACCTTGAGCCAAACATTTCAATTTTCTAAACTCTGGTTGCTTTATTTGGCCTTTTTCTTTTTCTGTTTGTTTATTTTTTAGATTCCACATATAAATGAAATCATGTGGTATGTGTCTTTCTCTGACTTACTTTCCTTAGCATACTATCCTCTAGGTTCATCCAAGTCGTCGCAAAATGGCACAATCTCATCTTGTTTTTATAGTGATGGATGGTAGCTGTACTTGTGGTGAGTACAGCATAATATATAGACTTGATGAATCACTATTTTAAACACCTGAAACTAATGTAACATTGTGTGGCAAAAAAATAGTTATGTTTGAGTGAAAGCAGGCCTTTGCTTATTACCTAAAACAGAGATTAACCAATGATAAACGAATAAAGAACAGAAAACAGCAAAGCATTTCTTTAAGTTACTAAAATTCAAGTACAGAGTTTCATACTCATTTAATTATAAGAATTCAGCTATAGGAAGAGGAAAACAGTATTTTGGCCACAACTTTCTCCTCAAACAATGAGAAGGGCCAGGGAATTATTAAGTATCTGCTATAGAAGTAGCTATTAGAGTGAGATCTGCGTTCCTTAGAGGGCTCTAAAAACTTTCAGGTGGTTTGTAAGCCAACTGTTTTCACAGGAATACTAACATATCAGTATAATGGAGTTGTGGTGTTTTTTTATTTTAATAATAATCTTTTTCCCTCCAAGATTTATTTATTTGAGAGAAAGAGAGATAGAGATAGAAATAGAGAGCACTAGACAGGAGGAGAGGGAGAAGCAGATTCCCTCCTGAGCAGAAAGCCAGATCCCAGGATGCTGGAATCATGACCTGAGCCAAAGGCAGACACTTATTAACCAACAGAGCCACCCAGGTACTCCCAGTATAATGGAGTTTTTGAGAGACTATGTGATGTGCTATTGCAAGTAGTTTGCACAAGGAGAGAAGAGTGTCCATTTTCAATTAATATTCAGTAGATTTGCAAGAATGTAATATGATGTGGTCAGAAAAGATATTTAACAGTGTCAATCTTCTTAATTTTATTAATATTTGTTTTATGGTCTAACATATGATCTACTGTTGATAATATCCTATGTATATTTGAAGGGCTTTTTCTTGAACTAATAACCTTGAGCCAAACATTTCAATTTTCTAAACTCTGGTTGCTTTATTTGTAAAATAAACAATATGCTATGATTTTATAATTCCCAATACCACCCTGTCTGTAGTTCTAAGTGGGGTTCCCTCTCTTGGCATTACTGTCAGAATTTCCCTTCTTTGCACCTCATTTTCTCAGATCTCTTTAAGTGAGGGCCTCAGCAAATTAATACGTCTTCTCTTCTAGTTACGTTTGCATTTCAAATCAGTAGTGCTGTAGAGATTCATGCTCTGTAACCCTTCGCACACTATCAAGAAATACAGAAAAGGATGGTCAAATAAGTACAGGATGTATTTCGACATATTTAGTATTTACTATGCAGTAGGTAGGCATTCTGCTACATACTGGGGTTATCTACAAAAGATACAGCAAGCAGGTAAACAAGGAGTTAGCAAAAGTGTAGCGTAGAATGAAAAGGTGCTTAACAGAATAGGCAAAGATAAATGTTATCAGAAGCAATATACAGAAATAAGTAAAGCTTATTACCAGGGGCCTATGAGATTTTGCAGAGGACCAAACCACTAAAGGGATATGTCCTGATTTCTAATAAGAAAAATATTTTATCCTAAGGAAGAGAAATATTAATATTATTTTTCCAATATCTAGCTTCTCCAAGTGGAGCTCTTTATATATGTGCCTAATATTCCAACCAAATACTGATAGCTTGGTGATTCATTCTACAAGTACATGAAATATCCAGACCATTGAAAAAAGTATAGCAAAAGATATCTTTATCTTTAAAGAGATCTCAAATACCTATTTTCAGACACCTTACTCTCACAGATCTAACATTTCTTCTAGTGAGTATATGTGCTTGACATTTTGTTTCCTCAATTAGAATTTTCTCTCTTGCTCACTTTGTTAGAATTGACATCAAAATTCTTTTCCAAACCCCACAAATTGCTGTTTATTTTTAAGTACTACTCCCACCCATCTTAAGTATTTTCTCTAGGTATGTTTTAAAGGCTGAATAGCCAGTTTCAAATTCCAGGTCTGTCAGCTGCATCCTAGGAAAACATGGGCAAGTTGCTCAATTATTTTGAAAATTCATTGCTTTATAAATTATAGATATTGTATGTAAATTTTCAGCATCATACATGATACACAATAGACTTAATAACTAGATAATTCACTATATGTAATGTGAAAGTTGTCTGCTCTCTCGTACAGGTTAGAGAATTTGCCCTGCCTCTACAACTCTCAGTCACTGGTAATCTAATGTGGTTAATGTAAATTCCTACCAGGTTTTCACTGTTGCAGACTGAAAGACAAGGGAAGGATATGCAGAAAAAGCTACAGAGTTTGTGAGTGACACACACTGACATTTGACAATTTACTTAAACACCAGTTTGTGAAACTTTTTCATTTATGCAGGAACCATACAGGTCAGGAAATGACATCATTTTTTTAAATTACATCTAGAATTCAGCTTCTAAAATTTTACGTCACAAATTTATTGCCATGGTCAAATATTCTTTGGATTTGCCATTAAAACATATACACCTGTAAAGAAAATGGTACTCTCTTGGGTCTCATGCATGAATTGAAGATGACCAAGGGATATCAGATAAATATTCACAGTATCATGTCTCTTCCTCAAAAGGTCATTTCCTCTCTTTAACCTTTCTTTGACATAGATTTCTACCATTCTCCTCCTGTATTAGATGTATATTCAATCTTATAGTAATCTTCACAGGTACTTTCAGCACTTTCTTATCTCCCATCAAACTACAGAGATTGTGAATGACACACACTGACATTTGGCAATTTATTTAAATACTGATTTGTGAAATGTTTTCATTTATGGAGGAACCATACAGCTCAGCAAATAAAAGTAAAAATTGTTTTCAGTATCACATGGATATGACTATGTAAATTGAAAATAAAAGCAGCAATGTGTTCATTAGTTAACAGGGCTTAGGATGGTGGTGCATGCCTCCTTTGGCTTGAAATGAGCATGCATTTCCCACCAGACATGATCAAGTGACTTTCTGAATAAGGATAAAGGTGTTATTTTTCTATCAGCTCTGTTTTATAATTCTAATAAAAGACTATCAGATTTTACTCATGATATTTTTAAACCTATTTAATAGTCCCAATACTATTCTATGTTAATGACATAGTTTTACTAGGAATTGAAATTGGGCTCAAAGGAGTATAATTTCCAGGGGCATATTTCATAGTACTTCATAAGTTATTTTATAGGTATAGTCTCATTTTATTGGCTTTTTTAATATATTGGCTGTATTATACTACAAGGCTCACAGTAGATCTAAGTTTTCTCACAAAGACCCCATGTTTATATTTACTATGCTCTAATTCAAATGCCTAAACTATTTTAAGGATCCTAGTGGTTCAAATGACAATGAATAAATTCCAGGGTTATTTGAAAAGGCAATTGTTGTTACTACAGTCAAGAATAGTGGCTGTAAATACACATTATTATACATTTATTTAAAATTATTATTTTTATTTTTAAAGATTTTATTCATTTATTTGAGAGAGAAAGAGTGAGAAAGAGAGAGAGTACATAAGCGGGAGGAGGATCAGAGGGAGAGGGAGAAGCAGAGTCCCCACTGATCAGAGAGCCCAATGCAGAGCTCATTCCGAGACTCCAAGATCATGACCTGAGCTGAAGGCAGATGCTTAATTGACTGATCCATCCAGATGCTCCTAAAAGTTATTTGAGACCAGTTCCACAATGACTTATCCACATTTCCAAATCCATAAAGCTCTAAAAACTAAAGAACTTTATTTTACTTTTTAATTTTTTTCTTCATTTGATGCCAAAGTTCATTTAGCAGCTAAATCTGACACAAATGAAAGCAGGGCTATTATGCATTTTTTTTAATTATTTGTCCCACTTAGTGTGAATGTTCATATGTTTTGCTACAGATATATTAATGTAGTTAGAGAGTATTATCCAAGACTTTGCCAAGTATTACATATAAAATGGTATCACATGTTATAATAAGTTTAAAAATTAGTGCTAGTATATTATGCCAAAAAGAATAATACACACGTGTATTAGTTTGCTAGGGCTATCTTAACAAAATACCATAGACTGTGTGACTTAAATAACAGAAGCTTATTTTCTCACAATTCTGGAGACTAGAAGTCTGAGACCAAGGTGTTGGCAGGTTTGACTTCTGCTGAGATCATTCTCCTTGGCTTACAGATGATACTGCCCTTTGACTAGACCCTCCCATGGTCTTTCTTCTGGACATTTTGCCCTGTTTTCTGAATAACCTAACCTCCTATTCTCATAAGGATATCAGTCAGATTGTGTTAGGGCTCATCCTAGGGACCTAATTTTAACTAACCCACCTCTTTAAAGATCTTATCTCCAAATACATTATGTACATCCATATATACATCCATTATGTACATAACATCCTTATGTACTATGTGATAGGGCTGCAACACGTAAGTTTTGAGGGGACACAATTCAGCACAATTCACCATGCCATACAGGAAATCTATGCTGATTTCTGTTTGCATAGATTAAATATTTTTTCTCCTCTATCTTATATTAATGGAATCATATATGTTCTTGTGTTTAGCTTCTTTCAAATAGCTTCCCCCATTATGACTTGTATAGCTGGATATAAATTATTTATAGTAATTTATTTTATTGGTAAATTGATTGATTTATTTTACTACTAATGAACATTTGGATTGTTTCCATTTTGGAGCTGTTGCAAATAACACTGCTATGAAATTTAACATGTGTTTTAATGAGTACTGTCCAGGAGCAGAATTATTAGTCATAAGGTACACTTGTGTTCAGCTTCAGTAAATCTGCTATACTGTGTTTCAAAGTTGCCATGCCAATTGAAACTACCAGTTGAACAACATCATGCATGTGGAATCTGTTTTGTAATGAAAGATACTATAATTTAGTCTACAGGACATCAAAGATGTTTTGGGAAAAGCGTTAGAGAGAAAATGAGAGCCTCCAGAATATTTATTGATGATTTTAAAATGTGACACATACATCAGAAAGAATGTCAAGTACTATCATACTAACACTAAGAAATCGGGGGTAAAATGAACACGGTTGTGTTTCATAAGAACTTTCTTTGATGAACAAGAACAACAGCTGTTGGTTTTAAATGATCAGGGATCAGAAAGGTATAAAGAAATTCCCCAAGAAGCAATAATTCGACTATATTATAGCTGAATATCAAAGAGAGACTTAAGGCAATCTTTCTTTCAGAAGGAACAAGATGATTTTTTAAAAATAAAATTTTAAAATGTTATGATTTCTTATCTCAAATACGTTACTACCCTCCAGTCTTCAAAGAGTGGTCATGAAAGTGTGTGTGCTCATCACTTCTCCATTTGCTCTGCACCCATTCATTCCCTGAACTTCTCCCAACTTCTCCCCATTGATGGGGACTAAATCCCTTAAATTATCTTTCTAAGGATCATTTCCCAAGAGGATTCTAGTTGAATTCAGCCAATAGAAATACAATAAAGAGTTTGGAGGATTCAAGGAAAGGAAATAACCAGTACTTTGTTTCTATTCCATTTTTCCAACTCCCACCAGACAACCTCCACTATAGTTCCAATTTCTACTGATTGGACCTGACTCTGGTTATACTGTTGTGTAGAAGCTAGGCAGGAGCAGTAGAAAGAATGCCCAGTATCAGAGTTCCAAGACTCTGAAAGGGACTAAGAGAAGCATGAATGACCTGGAAGCAAGAATATTGATTTAAGAGGCTGTCTTTTTTCCATTGGACAGTCTTTCTTGCTTTGTCGAAGATTAATTGACCATAGAGTTGAGGGTCTATTTCTGGGCTCTCTATTCTGTTCCATTGATCTATGTGTCTGTTTTTGTGCCAGTACCATGCTGTCTTGATGATGACAGCTTTGTAATAGAGCTTGAAGTCCGGAATTGTGATGCCACCAACGTTGGCTTTCTTTTTCAATATTCCTTTGGCTATTTGAGGTCTTTTCTGGTTCCATATAAATGTTAGAATTATTTGTTCCATTTCTTTGAAAAAGATGGATGGTACTTTGATAGGAATTGCATTAAATGTGTAGATTGCTTTAGGTAACATAGACATTTTCACAATATTTATTCTTCCAATCCAGGAGCATGGAACATTTTTCCATTTCTTTGTGTCTTCCTCAATTTCTTTCATGAGTACTTTATAGTTTTCTCAGTATAGATTCTGTGCCTCTTTGGTTAGGTTTATTCCTAGGTATCTTATGGTTTTGGGTGCAATTGTAAATGGGATTGACTCCTTAATTTCTCTTTCTTCTGTCTTGCTGTTGGTGTAGAGAAATGCAACTGATTTCTGTGCATTGATTTTATATCCTGACACTTTACTGAATTCCTGTATAAGTTCTAGCAGTTTTGGAGTAGAGTCTTTTGGGTTTTCCACATATAGTATCATATCATCTGCGAAGAGTGATAATTTGACTTCTTCTTTGCCGATTTGGATGCCTTTAATTTCCTTTTGTTGTCTGATTGCTGAGGCTAGGACCTCTAGTACTATGTTGAATAGCGGTGGTGATAATGGACATCCCTGCTGTGTTCCTGACCTTAGCGGAAAAGCTTTCAGTTTTTCTCCATTGAGAATGATATTTGCGGTGGGTTTTTCATAGATGGTTTTGATGATATTGAGGTATGTGCCCTCTATCCCTACACTTTGAAGAGTTTGGATCAGGAAGGGATGCTGTACTTTGTCAAATGCTTTTTCAGCATCTAATGAGAGTATCATATGGTTCTTGTTCTTTCTTTTATTGATGTGTTGTATCACATTGACTGATTTGCGGATGTTGAACCAACCTTGCAGCCCTGGAATAAATCCCACTTGGTCGTGGTGAATAATCCTTTTAATGTACTGTTGAATCCTATTGGCTAGTATTTTGTTGAGTATTTTTGCATCTGTGTTCATCAAGGATATTGGTCTATAGCTCTCTTTTTTGGTGGGATCCTTGTCTGGTTTTGGGATCAAGGTGATGCTGGCCTCATAAAATGAGTTTGGAAGTTTTCCTTCCATTTCTATTTTTTGGAACAGTTTCAGGAGAATAGGAATTAGTTCTTCTTTAAATGTTTGGTAGAATTCCCCCAGGAAGCCGTCTGGCCCTGGGCTTTTGTTTGGAGATTTTTAATGACTGTTTCAATCTCCTTACTGGTTATGGGTCTGTTCAGGCTTTCTATTTCTTCCTGGTTCAGTTGTGGTAGTTTATATGTTTCTAGGAATGCATCCATTTCAAACAAACAAAAACAACAACAACAACAACAACAACAACAACAACAACAAAACTACACATTACAAGCCTGAGAGCTCAACTTCCTGACCTTTTGGCTTCTGAGACCTTGGGCCTGTTAAATCAAGTTACAGATGCAGAACATGTTTGTACTTTTGCTTTAATAAGTTACTTCGTGCTTTCTACTTTTCTTCTGGCTGTCTTTATTTTGAGAACAGATCTTAACATAAATCTCCTGAGGAACCAAGGCCCCAGACCTCCACTCACACAATGCAGACTCTCTCACCCATAATAATATCATCCTCCTCCCTGTTTTGATCAAATCCAAAGGTGATCATAATCATCTGCGTTAGTAATTTTTGGTTGCCTCACCATCCCTTGTTTGGCTTCCTAGCTCCTCTATTTCCTTATAATTAATTCACTCTATGAACTACCTAGGATGAGCTGTTTTGCTAATTAAACCCTTAACTTTATAGTCTTAGGACCTGTCTCTTATAGAGACTCTCAGTGGGGGCATTCTGGGTTGTTTTGCTATCCTCTTAGAGCTTTATCATGTACTAGACTTTTTTTTCCCCCCCTAAAGGAAATGTAATGCTAGTAATCTATGACATGAAAATGCATCAGGATTTTTACATTGTAGTGTATCACTTTTGAAATAAAATTCCAATTTGGGGAAAATTTCTGAGATATCAAGTATTTGATGGCTGCTTCTAACAACTGTGAAGAGCTTTATAAAACAAAAAGTCAAACATAGGCTCATATTTTTAAACTGTCATCTCAAGAAATCAGAGAATGATAGAGTTTCCATTGTGCCTTAAATGAATATTTTATTTTGTAATAGCTATAAGGCAGACATGGTTAAAAGTCTCACCCAAAATCTAATTAAGTTGACTCTATAATTAAAACATAAGTCAAATAAGTCAAACATTGCCATGTTTTTTGTGGTTGTTATTGTTGTTGTTGTTAGGATTTGGGCATTGCTTTGGAAGAAGTGGAAATGGGGAGAAAAATGGAGAAAAGAGATGAATCTGAAGAAAGATGACCCTTCAAATGTGCCCAACCTTGTTTACCAGCAGAAACACCCTCCCTCCACTTTCTGAGACCAGCCTTCTTTTGAAAAAACTTTGCAGTAAAAACCAAAAAAGAAAAAACAAACAACCAGGAAAAAAAAATACTTTGCAGTGAGTTCATCTGAGATATCTGTTAAAAATAAAATCCTATCAGGCTCAATTCTATACCATCTGTTGCTTCAAGACTACCAATTTGAGGAATGTTGAAAAAAATATTGTTAAAAGACTAACCCTAACCCTGACACGTGAAAAAATGTTCATCATCATTAGCCATCAGGGAAACTCAAATCAAAATCACACTGAGATATCACCTTACACCAGCTAGAATGGCCAAAATTAACAAGACAGTAAACAAGTGTTGGAGAGGATGTGGAGAAAGGGGAACCCTCTCACACTGTTGGTGGGAATGCAAGTTGGTGTAGCCACTTAGGAAAACAGTGTGGAGAGTCCTTACCTTATGACCCTGCAATTGCACTACTGAGTGTTTACCCCAAAGATACAGATGTAGTGAAAAGAAAGGCCACCTATACCCCAATGTTCATAGCAGCAATGGCCACAGTCCCCAAACTGTAGAAAGAGCCAAGATGCACTTCAACAGATGAGTGGATAAAGAAGATATGGTCCATACATACAATAGAATATTATGCCTCCATCAAAAAGGATGAATACCCAACTTTTGTATCAACATGGACAGGACAGGAGGAGATTATGCTGAGAGAAATAAGTCAAACAAAGAGGGTCAATTATATGGTTTCCCTTACCTGTGGATCATAAAAATAACACGGAGGACATTAGGAGAAGGAAAGGAAAAGTGAATTGTGGGAAAATGGAAGGGGACATGAACCGTGAGAGACTAAGGACGCTAAGAAACAAACTGAGGATTTTGGAGTGGAAAGGGTGGGGGGTTAGGTGAGCCTGGTGGTGGGTATTAGGAGGGTATGTATTGCATGGAGCATTGGGTGTGGTGCATAAGCAATGAATCTTGGAACACTGAAAAAATTAAATTAAATTAAAAAATGACTCATAACTCTTCTTGGATTAAATATCAAAATATATTCTTTTGGTTCAAATCTGTGGAGTTGAGCAAATCATAGTGGAGGCATTAATCATAGGTTCATAGAAAGTATATGCAAAAAAAAAAAAAAAGGACCAGCTAGTTTCTTGCTTATGACACAAACTATTAATCTAAGAATGTGGGTTTTTTTAAGCTAATTAAGAACAAAAACTTGTCTTTTACTTGCTATTTTATAAAAAAAAAATGAGTATGTTTTAAAAAATGGCATTTTCTTTTTGAAAGTTGAAATTATTGTAATAAGTATAGTCATTTGTCATATTAATTTTAATTTTAACTTATACTAAGGAGATTGGAAAACAAAGGCTGAAGCATTTTACAATGGCACACATGATAAATGATCTTTAAGTTTCATTTTCCATAACGTTCTACTCTATATTCTGACAGATTCTGTTTCTATAGATCTATATTATGATGAAAATGCATATCATTCACCTACAGATCCTGTTTCAACAGAATTGACTTACTCCTCTAAGATTCATGAGATTAGGTGTTTATGTCTTCCATTTTATTCAGCATTCTGTATTACATAACATTAGCAATTTGCAGTGGTCATTTGCTTTTCTGATATTTTCAGTTTTTTGTCCATCATGGTACAGAGCAGGGGTAAACTTCCTTAATTCTTGAAACTAGACATGACTGATTTTCTTGGATGATGAAAAGTGAGCAGATGCACCCAACAGTATCAACCCGGAGACATTTAACTTTTTCTCTGTCTGAGTAAACAGAGATGCTGTACATTGTCCCTAAACGTGGACAAAATGAAGCAGAGTCCTTTTATGAATATATAGCATGGTTCTAAGTCCCTGGGACTTGGGGGTTATCTGTTAAAAAAAAAAAAAAAAAACTTGACTTTTACTTGATGATGGAGATTTAAAAAAAAAAAAAATTGTCTATTAACCAGTATAGTAGCTTTCAATCTGGTTTTAACCATGACATCTTTTCTTCAAGTAAAGATTTATGTCAGATAATAACATTTGAAATTGGGCTATTCTGATGAAGAGGCTGAAGAGCTCAATTGCTCAGTGTTCACTGGCCCATCCACTCCCGTGATCAAAGCTATCTAGGGGCACCTCTGTGGCTCCACCAAAACTCAGTTGAACACAGTTTAAAACTGAGTCAGAAATCAGGAGACTTTGGTTTAATCACCTCTAGTAGTTCACAATCCATACACTTTCTTTATTCTTAAATATTTCTTATTCTTACAAAAATTCCTCAAAAATTTCTTACACACAGGATATATATACTACAGGAGTAATTCTTAAATCCTATCTCATATTGGTTGTAGAATAAGGTTTGAAATGAGAGGGAAAAATATTTGGTTTGGCATGCCTGTGTGGGTTTGCATAAGTATTTTAAGAAATGCTATAAAACAATAAAAATGTATAATGAGATGGTACCTTTATGGGTTCTGATCAAATGGATTTTCTGAATCATAAAGCACTATGAGAATATAAAATTATTTTGATTAAGATAATACATTTAAAGAAAACAAATTTAAGCACGATTTTTTAAAGATTATGGGCTCTGAGCTCTTAGTTCCAATCTGGGGAAAGGAAACTGAATGACTTGGCTCCATCCCCCAACCAAATGTGCACAAAAGGACAAATGGCTGGGCAGCATTAGGAAGGGTAGGAAACTAACACAAAACATAAGCTTACCCTACTGTGAAATTATTGCAAGGCCCCATCTGCAATATTCCACAGTGTGATTGCTAGAGAAATGAAAGATAAAATGTAGATGCAAAAAGCTCAGGAAGAGGTAATTTAAATGGCCAAGATGATGGAATGCTTCCACAAAACCCCAGAAGATTAGGACTTTTCAGTTTGAAAAAATGAATGTGAGGACAGTAATGATTGAAATGAACAGATTGACCTCTGAAGCTCTCATTCTAGCACAATGAAACCTTGAAGGAAATGACTAAATAATAATGGTAGCTAACTTTATTGAATACTAGCAATTCTGTACTGAAGGCTTTATACATGCTTATGCAATTTTCAAAATAATTATATGAAGGGAAACTATTATTTTCCCCACTCTATAGAAGAGGAACAGAAGGTAACCTAGTTGACTTACATAACACCATTTAAAAAAAAACCTGGGCTAGCATCTGAATTCTTATGGTAAAGATAAGTGAATGGTTTTCGGTTATATATAAGATTCCTCTGAATTGTTTGTTAAAAATATGGATTCTTGGTCCATACCAAGCTATTTCAGCTTGGTGTATATGTGGTAATGGCCAGAAATTTGTATTTTAAAAATATCACGTACTAATACAATTGTGCCCATGAGCCACATTTGGAGAAACACCAGGTCAATAGATAAATACTTTCAAATTCCATTTAATGAATGTATGATGTTGGCCAAATACTTTAATCTCTTTAAAAATTCACTTTCCTCATCCACAAAAGATATAATAATACCAATATCATTAGCTTTTAAAGGACTAAACAAATTACCCTCTAAACATACTCATAATGACACAACCAACTGAGCCACCCAGGTACCCCAAGCATACTTTTTAAATGAGGAAACTTGTAGTAGATTAACTGAAAGGATAAGAGCACATTATTTATTAAGACAAGTTAGTAATTAGTTTTACTCTATTCCAGGGCTTGAGTATAATTTCCCAGATTCTTCCAATGCAAGGCAGCGTGAACACCACAGAACTTCCAGAAGAGTTTTTCATACTACTAAGGAAAGTACTGATCTCACTACATTAAAGTCAGTTGTTTTGTCTTTTTTTTTTTAAATCAAGATTTGAGTTTTTTTAAGGGCTAGCTTCAATTTAAAAGATAATATTATATACATTTTTTTTTCATGATAATATATATCTGGCTAATAGCAGAAAGTAAACAGATTTCTGGGGCACCTGGGTGGCTCAGTTGAGCAGACAACTTTTGGTTTTGACTCAGGTCAGGGTTGTGAAATGGAGCACTGCATCAAGATCTGCATCCAGTGTGGAATCTGCTTAAGATCCTCTCTTTCTCTACCTTTGCCCCTCCCCCTGCTTGCACACTCTTTCTAAAATAAATAAATCTTTGGAAAAAAAGTAAACAAATTTCTGTTGAAGTAAGGAGGAAAATATCTCACCTAGTAATCTTGTAAGTGCATGGCATCCTCAAAAAGACTATACAAAGCACATATATAAATGAGCAATTTGAACTCACACAACTAGAATAACAATCCTTCTCAGACATGAGTAGTCAGAGGGCTTAAGCTTAAAGTTTCAACTCTGCCACTTTCTTTTTGATCTAAGACTAATTAAACCCAAGCCTAAAATGTATTATCTATAGAACTAATGAGATTAGTCTTTAAACTAAAATGACACAATATATGTATATCTACATATATATATATGTATTTATACATATATATGAATGTAGTTATACATCTATATACATATATACATATATATAGTTATATGTAGTTATACATATATATTACTATATGTTAAAGTAGTAAGGTATAATACCTTCTCTTGGGTTATCAATATACTCATATAAAAAGTATTACACTTCAGTGATTTGGAAACTAAGTTCTCAAATCCAAAGACTGAACTTAAAATCCAACCCTAGCACTTCATAGAACTGTAATCTTAGACATTTTTTTTAATATCCTTAAGCCTCAGTTTCCTCAATTCAAAACAAGAAAATTTTATTTCTTGACTTCACTATATATAATGTTGTTATGATAATGGAAATGTACCTAAAGTTATTAGCATCATGTTTTGAAATTAGGAAGTCATAAATAGTTCAATATTTCATTTTTACAAAGGTATACAATTAAATTTTACACTGTTCTGATACCATGCTAAAAGAACATGAAATAGACTAAAAAAAATTCCCCTGGGGCTCTTGGGTGGCTCAGTTGGTTAGGCATCTGATTCTTGATTTCTGGCCGAGGTCATGTCTCCCAGTTGTGAGGTCCTAGCCTCATGTTGGGCTCTGCACTCAGCAGAATCTGCTTCAGATTCTCTCTCCCTTTCTGTGTATCCCCCTCTCGTACTCTCTAAAATAAATCAATAAAACCTTAAAAAAATTTTGCCCAAATTTCATCTGCTTCTTTAAGTTGCTATTTGTGTGGATATCAATGACTGTGTGAATGTCCATCTCTAATGTATAATATGTGATTGTTATATAGTGGTTGCTCCAGAGGAACTGCATTGGCTTTTTCTGTTTGATTTAACTATTAGAAGATTCTTAAAATATAGTCACTAACCTTACTCAAATGTTAATTGTAAGTTTTTTTCTTGCATCATGAAAATGATGGAAAACAAAAAAATACTGTTTTACTCTTCATTCATGTTTAGAATTTGAACAAAAGTGAGATCAAGGCTTTGAATCCATGCTTTCTCACCCCTTTTAAATAGGTTAAGTCATGTAAAACCTGTTTGCTTTTCCTTACACATCTTGAATGTATTTCATGTATTTTAAAAAATGTTTTCTTATGATCTATTTTCTCACCAAACTCCACATGCCCGATAGAAGATGTAAAAAAAAACTATTCCATATGCTTTGTGCAAAATATGTTGGAGAAAATTGGACACAAAACAGTCTACTTAGGAAAAAATAGAACAATTGCCTGATTTTTTTCCATCAGAAGAGGCAAATTATATTTAATTGGTCTTTTCAGCTTTAAATTTCCAGATTCAAAATTCAGGTGATTTCAAAATTAGTAAACAATTACATAATCGGTCTTCTACTACTGCTTTATAAAGATAAGCATGAATTATTAGACCTTTCTAAGGTAATTTATATCACAGTTATGACAAATTAAGAATCATGCAAAAACAGAAGCAAGATTTTATGTAATTCATTAGTTTATAATGTATGCACCAAATAGCTCCCATAAAGAATTTAAAGCTACTTAAAAGAAACATATTCAGGAAGTTTTTGGGTTTTTTTTTTTTTAGATTTTATTTACTTATTTGACAGAGAGAGAGAGAGAGAGATCGATCACAAGTAGGCAGAGAGGCAGGCAGAGAGAGAAGAGGAAGCAGGCTCCATGCTGAGCAGAAAGCCCAATGCAGGGCTTGATCCCAGGACCCTGAGATTATGTCCTGAGCTGAAGGCAGAGGCTTAACCCACTGAGCCACCCAGGCACCCCCAGGAAGTTTTAATAAGCATATATTAATGAAGCAAACCATACACCAAATACTTTGGTTAATGGAATTCCACTGATTTTGGATTAATGTTAGAACCTAATCTTTCTGTAAAGAAAATCAAAAATTGAAATAATATTTCCTGTTACATGTGCTTTTAATGTTGCTCTCAATGCTTTAAACTTTGTAGTAAGGGATTCATGAAACTGTATGTCAGTTGATCATCCTTATAGCCCAAGAGAAGTATTAACTATTATCCTTTTACAAGTGAGGAAGTTAAATGGAAAATAATGAAAACCATGGAAGTTTTTACAAAAGTACATAGCCAAAATTGGGATTTAAACACTGATCTAATTCAAACGTAGAGCACTTTCCACTATTTATCAGTGTCCTTCTAGGATCCCTACTGGAACACATCACTCAAGTCACCATGTCCTCTTAGTAATACCACACATACAAAAAAGAAAGTCTAATGATAGCTAAAATATAAATAAGGTCTTTAACAGAATATCTATTATATTTTCAAATATAGCCAAAAGAACTTTATCATCTAGATAAACTCATTACAAAATATTGGCCTAAGTATTTACAAGAATAAGTGATTTATGTGTTACTTATGATCAATAGTAACACTTACTATATAGAAATGAATCAATTAGTACTCCCTTCTTTCCTGACTGAACTCATGGTAATGATAGACTAGTATATAACCAAAATTGTCTATATCCTAGGTATCTTTCTCTCATTTTTCTAAAATTAAAATAAATATGAGTCAAAAAATTAATAATATCCACACTAAATCACTGTTGTTAATGTCTGAAATGGTAATTTAGATGAGGATGGTCACCATGGAAAAGCGACCAGATGAAGGAAATACAGAATACACATTCAATGAAATGGGTTAAAGCACCGGATACAGGAGAATGAGGAAGAGGAAGCTGTTAGTCATGACTCCTAAATTTCTGACACATGAAACTAGAAAAATAGTAGGGAAACCCCAGAAGAAAACTAAAAGAAGGTGCAGTGTGAGGTGACTATATCCATCCACGCTGAGAAGAAAGATTAGGGGTAAAAATAGAAAACAAACTTCCTCAGCTAAAGAACTTTGTGAGAAATATATGGATATGGCTAAGAAAGGTAATATAAAGTGAGAAGAAAGATGACTTATAACCAAACCTTTAAAAAAATCCAACATTGAATAACCAGAGAATGAGCCTACAAAGTAGATGATCTAAAAGATATCAAAGATGTAGGAGGAAAGCCTATATAATTCTACTAATATAGGTAAAAAGGAATCCAAAATGAGAGAGAATATTAAGTCAAAACCTGCTAAAAAATGAATTGAAGCTTGAAATGTCCATTTCATTATACAGAAGCTTTCATATTTATATTTGTTTCCAATTCAACCTATTAATACATGTTTTTTGGTTATTATTTTCATACAGAAGTATTCTGCTGGACAGAAATATATGGATATGGCTAAGAAAGGTAGATTCCATCAACTCTTCAGCTTGTAAGCATTAATATATTTAATTCAATGAGAAAAAGGTAATGGGAAAATTAAGGATACATGTCTCTAAAGTTTCATAATTTCAAAAAAATTGCTTTATGTAGACCCAGATTTATCTTTGAAAAATATTTACAAATTAGTGCAACAGGTTTAATATGATGTTACCTCTTGAACACTAAGACATTAGTTTAAGTAAAATAATTTAAATAAATTTAATTAGCAACATTTGCAGAGGATGAAGATTACATTGAAGAATCAACTCTCTTTTTGAAGTCATTTTAAGTATATTTTAGTTACTTTTATTTCATCTTCTTGACCCACTTACAATTGAAGTACACAGAGTCCTTGCTCTGAAAACATCTCAAACATATGAAAAAGAAAAATAAAGTTACCTTTAAGTCATATATTATTGAAGTCTATGGAAATCATGTTTCAATCAGAATTGAAAGTAATAGTTTATTGTCCAACTGAGAGTAGTTTCAATATGGCAAAAAAAACCAAAAACAACAAAACAAAACAAAACAAAAAAACTTTTGTCACAGAAAGCTTTTTGTGAATTCCTAAGTGTGTGGGTACATGTACATAGACACTCAAGGATTTTATTGTTTCCACATGTGGATAAGGTAAGTATATAAAATATTTACCATACCATTATCAATAAAAATTAAAGAAATCTCTGTCTTTGTGTTTGGGTTTTTAAGTTTGAATAACACCTCTTTTCTTCCTTTCCTGAGTTGGGAATTAATTGAGACATAAGGCATAAGGGACAAAGAATGAGACGAAAATAACAGCTTTATGACAGAAAGGATGCTTAGAGAATTTGCTTTAAATCTTCATCATAAAGGGCTTGCTAATACTTCAAACTAGAATTAAACACACATAAATAGACCTAAGAATTCAAAGATTCTCCTGGCAAGCTTCAGACTAAAGGCACAAAAAATTGTGATTGTTGAGGCTGGCACCAAAATAGGGGAAAAGAGAGATGAATTGAATGCACATAGTTTCCTCTACAAAAATCTAACATGTAGTTCAGTCTTTTGTCTATGGAGATCAGCATATGAATAATGCGGAAGAGGCCAAGTATTGCTCTAAACCAGAAAGTCTTTTGCTTGGAAATCTGAGCAAAGAAGATAGTTCCTCCACTCAGTAGAATGCATTGATAAAATACACCTAAATTAATTTGAATAAAAATTTATATGTGGACCTATCAAATATATCATAGCATTTCTACTTCATTAGTTCCTCAATGTTTTATTCTTTCAAAAGATGAAATTCTTCCATTCTAGGGGAAAAAGGAATTTAACTAGTAACAAAGACTAATAAAGATTTTTACTGATACAATTAACTTAAATTTCAGCAAGTTCATGTGGCTAATGAGAAAAAGAGTAGTCGAAAAAGTAAAATACATTTGCAAAACAAAGAATGATTACATAAGAAAATAGGGAGAACTGATCAGCAAATACATCTCACATATAACAAAAAAAGTGTGTGTGTATATCAAGAAGACCATTTATGTATGAATATATATATATATTCACACATATATGTAGCTATATATGTTAGATTTTATTTTTATTAAACATTGTTTTATTATTTTACATGTATAAAATAATTTCCATTTTTATGTCTTGATATATACACACATATATCGTTAACAAATATCAAAACAACAATGTTAAACTACCATTTGTTGTTTTTGATATTTGCTGACTTTAATGTTAATCTTTACAGATTATCAATGTTAATATTGCCTATAAATTCCATCTCAATCAAAATTATCCAGTGTTCAGTAAATTCCTCTAATATAAAGGCACTCTTGATGGCAAAAACAATTTCCATCTTCACTGGTTTTTGTTTTCACTACATCTGCTATAGAAAGAAGCCACTCAAGAGTTCTTGCCTCTCCTTTACACCGTTGTACTCTCCCTTTCTTTGCCAGTGTGATTTCAGGCATTTCAAAATACAAACCAAGGATTCTCTATTGATGTTCTATGGAGAATCTATGGACCAGTTTCAGTTCAGCCAGAAATTGTAATACTTTTGAATAGAAAACAATCAACTTAAATTTCTAACTTTTTATGATAGACTCCAAATATAAGAAACTAGGGGAAAAATGAGGGTAGAAACATGTGAGAGACAGAAATGATTGTTAATAAAAATCTCAAGACCACTTCACCAATATAACAGCCAAGTCTAGGAGGATCCTGTCTTCCTTGCCAACTTGTCCTTTGAGCAACCTCCTCCCACCTCAGTCAGTCACTGGCATGATCCCTGCTACATTCTTACTTTATCATCCATTGGGGCTACTTAGTTCTTTTATGGCAACAGAAAAATGACACAGAACACTGAACAGAAATTTAGCAGTTTCCCAGATCTCTTTTTTTGCATCTATCCTTCTCACTGTAACAAATACAGGAACAAACTCAAAGCCAGTGAAATTATATAATAGCCTGACTGACTTTAATTTCCTTACCAATGAATAAATTGGTAGGTTATGTAGGTTCACAATATAAACTCTGAGAAAAGGGAACTTGTCTTTCATACTACTATATTACCATTTCTGGACATGTAATTGTCACTAAAATGATATTTGTGAGTTAGAAAGAGAGAGAATAAGACACTGGTATAAAACTGTGGTAAAATACAGAAGAAGGGAGAGTTAGAAGACAAAGCTTATTTATAGCAATTAAAGAGAAAAACTGGGAATTTATTTTCCATTTGCTTAAATCTCTAAGTAGACCTTATGTATGTGGAGAATAATTGAAGGTGGCTTTCATGGTAAGGCTCCATCTAGACTCACTGATTTTTGGCTGCCACTATCTATGAAGTCTTTGCTTAGAAAATAGCTGATTACAGGTCAGCCGATATGCACATCAGCCTTTTCAAGAGTAGACCAATATGCAGGAAATTTTACATGAAGCATTTCCTCCATACTCCCTTACTGTCCTCCTCAGTCCCTAATCCTTTCAGCTGCTTAGCTACACAGAAAGCTTTTCCTAAGTTACAGGGTCTTAGACCTTTAATACAGGAGCATTTGCCTGCTTCTTCTCTCCAGGCATTAGGTGATCAGGTCTGTAAGACTTTCAGTCAAAAATTTAATGGGAAATCTCTTAGCCTCCTTGAAATTCTTTCCAGGAGAAAGATTTATTCAATTTTATACTTCAAGTGAAGAAATATAGTATCCTATCAACAACCACTGGCTCAGTTCATCTAAAGTTAATTTGCTAACTTTCCATTTGGTAGGAACACCATAATTTGCTTCAATTTTAGCAAGATGCCTGCTATTACTAGATACAATGGAGATAAGCCACATATGAGCCTTGTCATCTTTCTACCTTGTCATCTTTCTACCATCTTTCATTCATTCAAAAGTATATTGGTTCAACACCAAGCACAATACGAAGTACTATGGAGTAAATTGTGAATTTGACTGACATTACTCCTCTCCAGAGTTTCTCTGGTGGAGGGAATAAATTTAAAATTTGTAACCAATAAATACTTCAAAATTCGAGTAAATGCAATAAAGGAAATGAAAAAGTAGGCCAAAATATAAGATTACTGAACCCATTGAGAACCTAATTTAGATAGAATAGTCCCAACTATTTTCTTGAGAGGTAATATTTAGTCTGAGAAGTGAAAGAAGAATGAAATGGCTAAGAGCAGAATTGGGAACAGAACATTTAACATGCACCCTGATGTAGTCATGGGAAAGTACTGTGTTCATCAAGAGCCAAGGGTCATACATGGAGAACTTTATGATGGATTTCTGACTAAAAGAGCCAAGTAAGTTTTTTTTTTTTTTTTTTTTTTTTTTTCCATACTGCATAGCATTTACACTGGGAGTCTTTCGATGTCTCAGACATTTCCCATCTGAATCTTAGGTTAAAACCTATTTCCCCAAAGCCTTGTTTTCAGCCAGCTGTCAATCTACCAATAGTTTCAAACATTCTTCCTAAGAAACTAGACAGATTGACCTAACACTCTGGGGTATTTCTGTTTTAGAAGTGGACACAAGAAGACAATAAATCCATTTAGATACAAAGGAGTAAATCTCTAGGATCACCTGGCAGAAGAGTGAATTAAGTAGGTAATACCCACCCACTGTTATTGAAGCTAATTTCATAAATCTTTTCCTAGTAGGGTTCATATAAATTGAGACTTAGGCACTGAAGGAAGTACAGAGCTTATTATTATTTATATTAAGAAATATGTTTGGAAAAAAAAAGAAATATGTTTGGTTCTAATTTAAGTGAATTACACACACACACACACACACACAGATCAGTGTTCTGCTATAACCAGGTCACATTCTCAATTGTTTCCTTTACCCTTTAGTCAATTCAAGCTAAATACACATTAACTCCTCAAATTTAAGAAGGAGTTTTTGTTTTCTGAAGTAATTATCTATGATATTTATATGGAAAAAGTAATACTATGGTTATGTTCTTCTATGGCTATTAGTTTCAGCAGAGAATATGTTGTTTAGGTCTGTCAATCCCTGACCACTGCTAAATAATCAAACAATTTATATAAAAATTCTGAATACTTTGACACATTGCCCCATAATCACTTAATTTGTACCAATACAATATGGCTTATGATTCAATAAGTAAACACAGATTTTTAAGGAATGTGTATACGCAGTAGCATTTTGATTCAATAAAATGTTTTAAAACTACTTTTTCAAACATTTGGGGTTTGGCAAAACATAAAATGTCTTGGCGAAGCACTCTTTCTCCTGATTTCTAAGCCCAGTGCCTTTCAAAGGAAATTTAATCCATATGTTTCCAGTATATTTACACTTAGTTTATTTAAATGGTGTTTTGTAAGAGCTCTGTGAGGTCCAAGAAGTCAATAACCAGTTTA
This sequence comes from Mustela nigripes, assembly GCF_022355385.1. Taxonomy (NCBI): domain Eukaryota; kingdom Metazoa; phylum Chordata; class Mammalia; order Carnivora; family Mustelidae; genus Mustela; species Mustela nigripes. The sequence goes on along the minus strand of NC_081562.1, from coordinate 35,130,197 downwards.
TAAAGTGTTTTAAATTTCCTGTACATTGAACCAGGTGAGCAAATTTTGTTTAAAATAATAAAAATTCATGAATTTATTTTAAAATGCAATAGAACAGTAATATTCAAACTGTAAAAGTTACATGTTATTCCCAAATATATCTCAATAATACGTGATTAGCTGCCACCCAAGTATACCTTGTATAGGGCTGGGCTGGAACAGAGTTGAGGGAGCCAGTTGGGATCAATCCAGGGTATAAAAGAGCTGGTCTGTGGGTTGATGAGAAAACTAGCTACAGAAAGAAAACTTCTCCACCTCTTGTGGAAGTGACTGGTTCTACTAACCACCTCCTCGTCTTCCCCTTTACTAACTATAACGTTGGGAAAACCATTTAACTTCTCCTAGCCACTCTTATTTTCTTTTAGTCTAAAAAAGGTGATAATATAGAACTAATTTCATAGGGCTAGAATAAGGAATAAGTGAAAATGTAAGGGTAAATTTTTAAGTTGTTATGAAGTAGGGTGGCATACAGTAAGTGTTCAATAAAAAGTTATGGGGGCATCTGGGTGGCTCAGTGGGTTAAAGCCTCTGCCTTCAGCTTGGGTCATGACCCCAGGCTCCTGGGATCTGGCCCCACATTAGGCTCTCTGCTCAACGGGGAGCCTGCTTCCTCTCTCTCTCTCTCTCTGCCTGCCTCTCTGCTTACTTGTGATCTGTCAAATAAATAAAATCTTTAAAAAAAATGTTAGTTATGATTACTTAATAATTACATAAGATTACCTACAATAAACTACTTTAGCTAAATTGTCTTTAGTTAGATGCCCATTAGTTGAAGACCATTTAAAAAAATTATTTAGGTGATTCTGATTTACATGAGAAAATGGAGAGGGCAATAGAAAACAAGCTGGAATCAGAGCAAAATGAGAACTTTCTGGCTTTGTCTATGGTGTTGGTTAATGAAAGGAGTAACAGACCAGGAAGGAAGACAAGAGTTCTCATTCTCTGCACTGCTATTAGCTGCTTGATTAGAGGTAAGTTACATAATGATACTGGCCTCCAGCTTTCACAGGAAATGATGTGACTAGACAGATGACCCTAGGTTTCTCTCAACTTTCAAATAGCATTGTTCTGTTGTTTACCTCAGCATTAAAATAGTCTCAAAATTTATCACAAAAGTTAGCTAATTTTTTTTTTTTTCTAAACATACTGGGTGAGAGACAATATAACTTAAGCTACAGAAAGATTCTGCTGGGCCACATCATGAAGTCATGGAGCAAATTATTCCTCTTCCTTTTCTAAAATATACTGGGATGAGAAGTGGGGGGAAAAAAGTACATCTAAATTAATCCATATAAAGCAAGTATGCTTTACATTTATATTTTCAAAAACTGGAAATGTAGAAAGATAATAAATAAAAATATAATTCCCAGGATCTGACAAGGAGTAGCTTGGAGAACTTTGTATCATATAAATCCATTTTGATTGTTCTAACCTTTAATTCAGAAAAACTGAAAGTAAGGAATATATCTTTATTATCTAGAAGAATAAAAGCATTTTCAAAATTGTTTATTATTTCTTGTTATATGGTATAATCACTTCACCCACATATTTTGGTCACTTTGCAATTGGAGTTAGTCTGATATTAAGCAGAAATTTCAAGCCACAGCCAAAATTAAAGCCCTAAAACCTCATTAGTTTATCAACTACCATCCACAATCCATGCCACAGCTAATCATTATTCAAATTAAGAATGAATTATAAATGCAAAAAAAATCTTACATGAAAAGAGAAAGCAAACTGTCAAGGAAATAAGAACAGTAAGTACAGAGCTGACATTGTGACTAAATCATCTCTCTCTTAGTCCAGAAATATTTCTACTTTCTATTTCACACATCTGTCTTTTAGGGGCTTTCTTTTTCTCACACTATTGCCAAGATAAATTTAGAAAGAGCAGAGATTCTCAGTCAGATGAGCCAGGCATGTAATTATTTTTAGATTAAGGCACAAATGCTTTGTTCCCTTTGCAAACACTTTCCTATATTCCCCTTTTTGAACTTTCTCCTCAGTTAATAAAATAATCAATAAATAAAATAAATAAAATAAGCATAATGCATATGGAATGGCTTTGTCACTGTATCACTTCTGTGAATATAAATTATTTTATTGTTGTCACCTTAAAATATACCCATACTTTTATATAAATTACCTAAAAATTGTCTCTCCTTTTCCTAAGTATTAAAGGACATTAAAGGTTAAGAAATAAATGTGCTTTCCAGATGCTAACATTCTTGTTGAATGGAGAAGATTAGTATATATAATGTGCTGAAAAGCAGGATTCTGACCATACCTGCAACCAGGACTTGAAGCAGAGAAAGCTTCCTGTGGATTGCTGTACTCAAATCTACTTTTGGAAGTCCTTAATGGATGCCACATATGAACCCACAAACCTCCGTAGTGCCTAATATCACGACTCAGATTTTGCCCTGATGTGATTCATCCTTCTCTGATCTCACTTACTCATATCTGCTACCTGAGATTCTTGCTAAAGAAGCTTCATTACCATCAGGGCACATTAGGAGAAATGAGCATCTAGACTATCATTTTGGGGATCATCAGTTTCCAGATTTCTATTCATTGAGGTACCAATATAGTGTTTATGTGCTTGCAAAAGTAGAGTAGGGAGCGTCTCCTCTGTGTCCTTGTTCACAGTCGGCCCCAAGCTTTGCTGTGCTTAGATCTAACAAAGTTTTGAATCTTCTTTTAAGCTCTGCCTCTAAACATACTTAATCCCTATTTCCCCTGGTTCAAAAACCAGCCTAAAAAACCTGGTAGTGGGTAGGTACACTTTATACAAATTGTGTCCTTTTCCTATTCTGACCATATCAATCCTCTCTTGATAATACCTCTCTCTAAAATTCAAATAAAAAAATCACACAAATATAAATGGACTGGGAAAACAAAGGAAAACAGGAGAGGAAGTGATATTGACACAATTGGCAATCTCCCAAAAGTCATGAGATACATTTCTTTGCAGTATTGAAGATTGAAACTTAGATATATGTAAGTGATATCCTGAAAATGAAATCTCAGCTAAGGGATAAAACAAGTCTAGTTATGGTCAATACCACCTTCCTCAATTAAATCAGAGAGAATGCTTACAAAATAATGAGTGCTAGTTCAATATGTCTGATAGAATTATCTGGATTTCAAATCAACATTTTGAAGCCAACTTAACTCATTGGACACACCAAACACAGAACACCAAATTGGTCAGAATCAATGCAATATTATTTATTCTGTTACAAGAACAATTTACATTGTTCTTTTAGAGCAATTTTTATTCAGGAAATAATTTATATCAACTAGTATTTGGATGTATATGCAGAAAATTTAAATATGTTAAGACAAATCAGTTTATATGGGAAATTTTCTTTTTCTGAGTCTTTCTTTAGTTATAAAAGTATTGTTTCAGATGCTCTTTAAGAAATCTGTTATATTTAGTACCTAATAATTCTAATAAAATTTATCTCTAAATAAAGTATACATACACACACACACACACAAGAATATATAATGAATATATTTACTTATTTCTCATAAAATTTTTACAAAGCCCATTTTGAAACACAAATTTGCTACCAGAAAATTAAAAATAAAATACTTTGGAGAGAAAAACATACTATAACTTTCCCAGAGCATTTTTTTTTAAAGATTTTATTTATTTATTTGACAGACAGAGATCACAAGTAGGCAGAGAGGCAGGCACAGAGAGAGAGAGAGAGAGGAGGAAGCAGGCTCCCTGCAGAGCAGAGAGCCCAATGTGGGGCTCGATCCCAGGACCCTGGGATCATGACCTGAGCTGAAGGCAGAAGCTTTAACCCACTGAGCCACCCAGGCGCCCCTCCCAGAGCATTTTTAACCCTAAGTGTACAAACCTACTCATCCTTTACAACTATACAATTATTGAATTCTAACAATAAAATTTGATGGTTTAAAATTAATCAGATAAAAAAGAAACTATATTAATTCATTTAACTTTATAATCAGAATGGAATGGAACAATATAGTTCAGTTTTTTTTTAATTGCAAAATTTTCTATAAATGCTATGAGTAGCCTTTTGATAGATCTATTTCTGAGAACATTAGGAAAATGTTAATTTTAGCTATATTATAAAATGTCACTAAAATATGTGCCATCACCCTCCCCTCCAAATCATAGCAAACACAGATTTCTTCAATGGGCAAAGTTTAAAGCTTTGCTTCAAGCACTGTATTTCTTTTAAGCCTCATGTTTTTGCAGAACAAAATGTCACATGCTGTATTTGAAAGGAGAAAGAGAACAAAGAACTAAACTTCATGATGGGATATTACTTTGGTTTTATATTTAGGAATTTAAAATGTATCCACACTAAGGCTTCTCACTTGGTTCTTTTTAAATATTATCAATGACTATTCTTTCTTCCTACCTTTATTCCATTTCACACATGAAAAAGATTAACACAAATGTACCATACTACTCTGTGTGTTAGCTACTTTTGTATGTTTCTACATTTGATGCCTTTATTAAAAAATAAAAAACAGTTAAAATGCATGGTTTTGGACAAATCAAGGTGATAAATTCTAGGCTGTTAGTGGACTTCTGCCCAGAAATAGAAATCACTGTGACTCATTTCAAAAGTGGTTTTCACTGCCCCATAAATAACTGGTTATAAAAGATAATCTGGACACTACAGTTAAGCCCATTTTCAGTATTCAAAGAGATACTTTTTTAAAAAGATTTATTTGAGAGAGAGGGAGAGAGAGAGAAAGAGAGAAAGGAAGTGCACAGGAGTAGGGGTGGAGGGGCAGAAGGAGAGAATCCTCTCCCCAGTAGGGAGTAAACTCCCTGCTGAGCTCCCAGCTTGGCACTGGCCTTGATTTCAAAACCCAGGAGATCACGACCTGAGGCAAAACCAAGAGTCAGACACAACCAACTGAGCCACCCAAGTGCCCCTGTTTTGCCAATGTTTTCAATCAAATTATCCTTGTACAAATTAAATTCAACTCAACAATCACTAACTGAATCCTGGCAAAGAAAGTACTATGGGTATATAGCAAAAATAAATATAAATCTTGATCTCAAAACACTCAAAATCAAGCATAGAACATAGACATGGGACTGCATAACAATTTCTTCTTTCTTATCCAACCCATACCTTCATTTTCTTTCTTAGACAATAAAATGTAATACTATAGCCACTCTTTTCTTAACATTCTATATCCTGGTCTTGTAAGACACAAGACTCTACATTTCCTAACTAAGATGATTTTTTTTTTTTTTTACTCCTAAATACAGGCTTCTGAATGGTGTTATAGAACTGCATTACAATCCCAGAGATTGGAGGCACCCCAATCACCAATTCTCTGTTATTTGCTAAACGCAAACACCTCTCAAACACTCGATTTCAAGTATTATTAGCCAGTGGGCACTTATCTTTCAACAAATCATTTTAAACACATAAATTTTATGTCTCTAGATAAAACTTTTCTTATCTCCACAAATTCTCTATAGAGCCTCACTTCTTATAACTGGTTACCTTCTACATCACTGAAACAATCGTGGCTAGTCAGTTGCACTTAAATTGTAGCTATTCAGTTGCACTTAAATTGCTGTCCTATACAACTTTACCTACATCTGTACCTGCCCTCATTGCTTTTATTCCCCAACCTTGGAGGACGAGGTGCATCTTCTGTTATTTAAGGATGTTAACTCCCTCCGCCTCTAATTTTTGTGACATACTCCCCCAATTCTTTTCGATTCTCTTCTTCAATAACAGCCTAACTTCATTGAGGAGAGAACCATGTTTGAGTCATGGTAAGTATTCAAAAATAAATGTTCAAAAATATTACCAAAGAAGTGGCTGATTTGTGTTTGGCACTAATTATGGCATGTCAAAACATGGTGTGCTTCATAAAATTGCATTTTTTTTTCAAGCTTGTATAGTTAATTAATACTTAATCAGAAATAATCTGCTCCAGACACATAGTAATAAGGAATAAACTATAAAAATGGAAAGCCAATAGGACATGTCTGGGTTTAAAAATAAGATTACTATTTCCATCTTACTTAATGATAAAATTTCAGAAGCCAGCTATTTAATTTCAGAATAAAAGCACTCCTTTTATTTAACTTTGTAACAGAAGTTCTAGCCTAGTTGATAAAAGAAGAAAAAAGAAACTTAAACGAATTGGAAAGGAGAATAAAAAGCTATCATTGTTTGGACTAATTGTAAATATATATAAAACAATAAAAATTTTAGTTCAGCAAGGTTGCTGAATACAGGGACAAGAAAAAAAATGTCCTATACCAGAGCAAAACTAATTAAACAATAGATCTCATCTATAACAGAAATCAAATACAAATATCTGTGTATATACGTGTGCTCACACACATACACAAATCAAAATACCCAAATCATTTAACAAACAGTTCATAGATAAGGAAGTCTAAAATTCTAATACATATTGAAAAGTGCTCAACCTAACTTTTAATTGAAGAAAATAATTAAAATAATGTGATAGTATTAAATAACCAATATTTTTAAAAATATTAAAATTCTCGGGGCACCTGAGTGGCTCAGTGGTTTGGGCTGCAGCCTTCGGCTCGGGTCATGATCTCAGGGTCCTGGGATCGAGCCCCGCATCGGGCTCTCTGCTCCGCAGGAAGCCTGCTTCCCTCTCTCTCTCTCTCTCTCTCTCTGCCTGCCTCTCTGCCTATTTGTGATCTCTGTCTGTCAAATAAATAAATAAAATCTTTAAAAAAATAAAAATAAAAAAATAAAAAATAAATAAATAAAAATATTAAAATTCTACTTATAAAAAATCATTCGTTTATGATGTGATAAAATGGGCTCTAATAAACTACTGGAAACATAAATTGATGATGCCATTTATTAATAATTATTAGCAATAATGAGTAAAGTTAAAGATGTACATATTCTTTGCCTTAAATCCATTTGAGGTATAATTATACCAGGAGACATGCACAAAAATGTTTGTCACAACATTTATAATAGCAAAAATAAAGCAAATCAACCAAAATCATTTTTAATGAAAATTTTTAAAATGTTCAATGTGTAAATGGATTAAACAATTGCCACTTATTCATATAGCAGAATAGTATATAACAGGTAAAATGAATGAAACTACAACTATTAATACAGAAAAATATTTTAGGATAAAAAATTTATAGAATACCAAAAATACAATATTCCTATAAAGGTAAAATACTTTACATCTCTACTTTTCTTACTTAAGGGCCTACTCCTATCTGACCAATGAGAACACATGCATGAAAAAGTGAAACATTGATTTCAATATAGTGATTAACTCTGGTAAAGAAGAGATGACAATAGAGTGAATAGTAAACTAAATAGTGTCACCTGTCTGGAATGCTTGATTTATTTCTGTGGCAGATGGAAAAATATTATTTTGCTAAAATACCATTTTGCTAAAACAACTTATTGTGTGGTGCCACTTCCAGTCGGCGAAGGGAGAAGAATTAGGCACAAACAAGTCAGCTGCAAGAGATTGGGAGCAGGGGACAACAGTTGAAAAGGACTGCTGCCACGAGCAACTCCATAGTCTCACTTTTATTGGATAGAAACAATAGCCAACAGAAGGACTGATGAAGGTCAAACGTTAATCCGGTCTTGCAGAAAAGCAAGGAGGAAAATAGAGTTTATAGTTAAACAAGCACATTCAAAGGACTCATCTAACAACGGGCACTTCTGGGAAGAGAAAGGATTGATAACAGAAAAGGGAAGCAGGCGGTTTTCCTTCCACCCTGAGCTGACTGGGCATTCCTGGGTGCTTGGCTTCTCTGAAGCAGGCGGCGTTCCACCCTGGGAGAGCCAGGTATCCCCAGCTGTATGTCGTCCTTCTCCCCAAAGATCTGTTGCCAGTATATGTATTTCTTAAGGCCATATCTAAATGTGCTTGGCAACTATTAAAATCCTCCAGGCGTACAGTTTAAGTAACAAATTGTTCCGAGAGTGAGCAGCAGTTTGGTCTTAATGTTCAAAATTGGTCTTAATGTTCAAAACATATGGGTTTTAAAATTATTTCTATTTTGTTTCTCTTAAAAATATTAAACAATTAAAAAGCAATAACTAAAGTACCCTTGAGGTAGACATCTTCACGCTCCTAGTCTTCACGGAAAAAATATCCTCCTGACACAATGGTGTGCCTCTTGGTCATTAGATTTTGCTTTGGCCAGTGGAATATGGTCAGAAGTGACAAGTGACAATTCTGAATAAAGGCTGTGAGATGCATGGCAGTTTTCTGTGCCCCTTTTGTGTTCCTGTACTTTCCCACGAAAACATCACATCCCAGGTGGGGTGCTGCATCATGCTGGTCTTGGAATGAAAGGACACACTGGAGCAGACCTACATCTGACATTGTACTTGGATAAGAGTCAGCATCTAACCCACAGGCACTGATATAAAATGTGAGTGAGAAATAAATCCACAGTTACGTAAGCCACTGAAAGTCAGACGTTTTTAGTTATGGAGCCTTTTTACAGCAAAAGCTGTCAAACAGAGTCCAATATTAGTATAGTATAGAATATTAATGCAAAACATCATAAAATTGCATATTGGTACATAAAACTGCCTCATGTATTCAATATCAGAAGCATGTTCATAAAACATACCAAGCGAACTTGATTTGAAGTTGGTTCATGTTCACTACCCCAACCCAATTTGTAATATGAACACATGAACCATGCAGACTTCTATAATGAATAATCTGCAAAAATTAATCCTATAGTTAGCATGTATAATTCATTCTAAGGAAGAACTGAATGTGGTTTAAATATTATAAACTATAATGCATATTTAAAATCAAAGAAACGGAAAATTGAATATGGTTTTGAAGTTAGTACTGTAAGAGTTTTCTCATTTTCATTTTTTTTTAAGATTTTATTTATTTATTTGACAGACAAAGATCACAATCAGGCAGAGAGAGAGGAGAAAACAGGCTCCCCATGGAGCAGAGAGCCCAATGTGGGGCTTGATCCCAGGACCCTGGGATCATGACCTGAGCTGAAGGCTGAGGCTTAACCCACTGAGCCACCCAGACACCCCGAGTTTTCTCATTTTCAGAACAAACTTCTGAGGTTAATTTTCATCAGCTAAATGCCACTCATATTCTGTCACATCATTTATTTGTAGAGAAAATAGTCTTTGAAATATAAGAATTCTTACAGAAATTTCTTAGCTATCAAGTGAGAGTGTCAACATATAGTTTTTGTTTGTTAGACCTGGAACAAAAGAATAAATTCTGAATTCTCTCTAGTGGAGCTAAGAACAGGGAAGAAATAGAAAAAGTCTGGATTATACTCAATCACTGAGTCACAAAGTTGCCAAGCTGGAGACCTACCAATCCATTCTACTCCCAACTGACAATGTGAAAAATTGTCACCCTGACTTTGGTAGTTATCAGACTTCCTATTCAGAAAAATCCTCCTTCTGAAAGCAATTAAAATGCTAAGTAATTTTTTTTTTAAATATTTTATTCATTTACTTAAGTGAGAGAGAGGGTGCTTGAGCACAAGTCGGGGGAAGTGGAGGAGCAGAGGGAGAAGGAGAAGCAGACTTCCTGATGAACAGGAAGCCCTGTTATCAAGCCCCACATTGATACCAGGACCTGATATGGGGCTTGATGCCAGGACTCTGCAGGACTTTGGGATCATTACCTAAGCCAAAAGGCAGACACTTAACTGACTGAGCCACCCAGGCATCCCACTAAGTAAAATATTTTTAAGAAATTACTTAAAGAGTCAAATAATTGATTAAACTGTAATTAAGGAACCAAAATCCTAGTATGAAATTACCCAGAAAGTCAAGCAGAGCTCATAAGCTCACTTTTTCCCTAAATACATTTGCCAATAATGATATTGTACTTCTAGTTTCTGATCTTATATGTCATACAGACAACCCAAAGCCCAAGGCTTTCCCATGATGGGGAGTCTAATAGGAAACCATCTATATTGCTCCATCAAGAAAGACAAGACTCCAAAAGGGAGTCTTAATGGAGGGTGAATCAAGAGTAAACCTTCCTCCACTCCCCATTCCCAAGAGACTTTAAGAAAAGTGATTTGGCAATAGCAGATCTGCAAGTATGTAGTATATGTAATAAAGCTGTCTTAGTTGTGACTAAAGTACTCTATCAATACAAATACAGAAGTGTTGACTGCCACTAGGGAAAGACATCTCATCTAATCAACATCATCCTACTAAGTTTGGCTAATTTGCATACACATAAAACCAGAGCCAGATGGTTGGGGTACCAGAGCCAGATGTACTTAAATCACATGAAAGATCAATACTTCAGAGTATTGAAGTTGCCTGATTTAAATACAGGTGTATTTCAGAGCCAGTTAAGTATGAATATAAGCATAAGCATGTGCACTTATCATAGTTAGGACCAGTTTATTATGGTTTGCTAAGTATATAAACCCCAAAACTTCATAGCTCAATGATACCTGTTCCTATCACAAAGATTTCTTCACTTTCTCAAGAGTGGAAGTTTACATCTTCAACTGCAATCTGAACCCCTGTCTTAGAAGAGAACTTGCTAAGAAGCCCATACCACAGTGATGAGTTTTGGGCAAGAGTTTGTAGTGGGGAGACAGATTTAGAGAGAGTATTAGGATAGGGAGAGAAGAAAGAGTGTGTGTGCATGCAAGTGAAAGCAAGGAAGAATTTATATCTGCTAGTTGATTACTGGACCATTAGAGATACCCATTTGGATAAGGTATTTTACCTTTACCCCAGTGAAACATATATATGTATTGATAGGGAGGTCTAATTTAAATGAATGAGATATGTTTGTATTGAATAATCTTCTGTTAAATGGAGTGATTCCATAATAAATATAAATAACTTGAAAAAACTAACTCTGGTCACACATTATTTTATTAAAGATAGTGGAGTGAACATAATACAGTTTATTGCAGATCTTACACACTCCTCTCCCTGGCTCCCACCATTGCTTTAACAAGTAGTGACAAAAACCATCCCTTAGAAATTGAAACCATATTTAAGCCTTCTCAAATTCACATTTCCTAAGTAGTCAAAAAAAAATATTAAGTAATGAGTTTTAATTGTTCCTAGTAACTTAACAAAAGCAAAAGACAATTTTTCTCTGAAAGTTTCTAACTTCATCTGAGTCACAGAGAATTCCCACCATTCTCCAAGCAGAGAAAAAGCTCCCAGTCAAAATAAACTGACCATAAAAAGAAATAAACCAGCATGTTCAAGAACCATCTTATACAACAGAATGCAGAAAATGACCCACAATGAGTTGAAATTTTCAAGTCCAGATTATAAATTAACAATGATATTAAAATGTTTAAATAAATAAAAGATTAACAGTTATCTGCAGAGAATAGAAAACTATAAAAATAATTATTTAAATGTGGAAAAACAACAGATAAAAAATTTCTGAAAATATAAATTTAAGAACTCAGTGAATTAGTTCAGATGAAGAGAATAAGTTAGAACAAACCAGTCACTATGTAGAGAGACAAAGAAATAAAAGATGGAATCAAATAAAACAAGTCTAATCAGAGCTCCAGGAGGAAGGGAGAAAGAGAATGGGTCAGATGCATATATAAAGATATAAAATGTGAGAACATTCTAAAATTGATAAAATATACCAAGCCCAAACAATCCAGTGTACGATAAAAACAAAAGACTTTCACATCTAGATACATCATAGTAAACCAATAACAAACAGAGAAAATAACAGAGGGGGAAAATATATGCTTCAAAATAGTGGTAGTTGGATGGACAGCTCCCTTTTCGATAGCAGAAGCCAGAACACAGTGGAATGATAACTTTAATAGACTGAAAAGAAATAAAGGATAGCCCTAGAAATTCTATTAAGAGAAAACTTATTTGCAAGAATGAAGGCAAAATAAAAACAGTTTCAGACAAAACTATGAGAATTCATCACAAGAAAAATTGCACTGAAGTCTGTAGAATATATTCTATGCAAAAAAAGAAGGACCAAAAGGGTTGAAATGAAAGAAAGAAAAGCATAGGAAGTGACAAATATTTGGGTAAATTTAAACAAATACTGAAAGAGATAATATAATGTTCAATAGGGTTAAGTATGTAGAATATAATATAAGGAATAATTAGTCAAGAGAAGGGTAAATTAAAACAATCTGTGAATTTTACACTGTCTTGAAAGAAATGATACTGACTAAATTTAGAATATTGAAAGTATACATATTATAATTTCCAAGGTAACCCCTACAGTAGTAGAAAAGTAAACATTACACAGCAAGTAGCAGGAAAAAAAAAGTATCATAAGACAAAATTAATTGCAAAAAAAAAGGCCAGAAAGAATAAAAATATTAGAATCAGCAGAAAACCAATATGTAAAAATAAATCAAATTATATCCAAAATCACAATTAAATATAACCAGCCTAAATTCTCTAGCTAAAGACCAAAGATTTTTTTAGATTCAATCTAAAAGTCAAAATAGAAAGTAAAAGAATGGAGATAATTCAAGAAAATACTAACCTAAAATAATTGAAGTTATACAATTTACTGAGAAAATAAGATGTAAGTAAATGCATTAACAAAAATGAAGACTTTTAATTTATAATGAAATTCAATTCTTGAGGAAGATATTGCAGTATGAAATTTCTATTCACCCTAATAAGAGCTATGTGTATCACCATTAATGATTCTTACATATATGATGTTAAGCAAAATAAGTCACTGAGATACACCTACACTATGATTCCAGTTACAAATTTTAAAATCAGGAAAAAGTAATGACTTTTTGAGGGATAAATATATATGTGGTAAAAAAAAAAAAAAAGGAAAAGGAAAGGAAATCAGAAAATGAAGTAACACAGAACGCAGGTTAGTGTTTTTACTGGGAGAAAAGGAAAAGAGATGCAATAAAAGAAGGTCATCTTAGGTAGTCTTAAGGGGATGACAATATTTTCATTGTTAAAGTGAGTGGTGGTAACAGGGGTATTTGCTATAATATTTTTCTTCAAAGTATGTATGTATATTTGTATATTTGTACCTGTATATTATATATTTCAGTCTTAAGTTTCATGTCTTTTAAAATTGTGAAAGGATAAATGACATATTTAAGATAACATAGCTAGCAATGATAGCTATAATCTTTGGTTCCTGTTTTTTTTTTTTTCTTGTATAATATATCTTACTTCCTTAATAACACCTCTGATTCTCTATATTCTTCAATGGCCCATGTATATCAAGATATAGGATATGTTAAAACAGACTTAATCGATTTGGGGGGAAACATATGTAACATTTTTATTTTATCATCTCATTTAGTAGCTCAAATATACATTCCTAACTATATAGTTCCCTAGTCTTATAACTTAATTTGAACAACTGTCATTTTGCCTGATCTAAATCTCTTTTCCCTTCCATTCACAGAATTCTTCTTTACTTTACCATCAGCATATTATTCTAGGAGTTTTAGATCAAGTTTACTCTTCCTGCTCCTGCCAGACATGAGCAGATGACCTGTAACCTGGACCTGGTTCATGAGACTACTACCCTTCTTAGGTTAGACATGTGATCAAACCCAGACCAATAAAAGCCCACCAGTGTTACATTAGATTTATTGGAATATTCTTTCTTTATCTAGTATTGTGACCAGTGAAGACCATAAGCATGGAGGGATCAGACTGAGAATGTGTCCCACAGAGAGCATAATGCCATCAGAAAATGGAAAAAGAGAAGAAATAGTTTTCTGATGACATTATTTTGTCTCCCTAAAGTAAGGAATTTGAGCCAACAACTTTCTACTTCTTGTTTGCTTATAGTAATTTGAGTCGGTTTCTGACACCTGTGACCTAGAAGTGTTGACTACATAAACCTTTACAAAAACCTTAAATTAAGGATTGAAACTTAGAGGTCAAAAGGAACCAGGCAAGCAAATGGGTTAATTGAGCCAGGCAAATAGTACCCACTTTCTTACTCTTTTGTTTCCCAAAAGAATAAAAACATCACCGTTTTTAAAATGAAATTTGTAAAGATTTTTTTTCCAGTTTTTTGTTTGTTTGTTCGTTTTTGTCTTAGCCAAATGCTACAAGCAATAGAACACTTGACATTGTTGGACTTGGAAGGTTCATCCCCCATCAGAACAAGAAAGGGTCATTAGGCAACTACAGACTTTTTTTTCCCCCTTGCTATTCAAGAGCACAGGCTCAGTGTGGATGTATTATCTAATTTTTCAAGGGAAGATGGATTTTTAAAAAAATTATTTTGGAGAAATCCTCCAGTTCTAAAAAAGTTTATTTTAAAGACTGTGTGTGCCAAACAAAACATTTCTTTAGATAAGATTCATCTTTGGAACTGGCAGTTTGGAACATTTCCCTCATGGTAATTACCACAGTGTTTTGTTTTTGGTTTTTTCTTCTCAGTATGACCCTTTAGTTCTTTTACATCGTTCTCTCTCTTTCTTCCTCCCACCCACCACATCAGCTTCTATCCTCCTTGAATTCAGCTTGACCACATCTACTTGGTAGTTAGAAAAAACTCTAACTTGGTTAGTGAATTTAAATACGAATAATTGTAAATTCTTTCATGCTAAGGAAAAGATATATTCATTGTTTGAATCAGCTAATGACTATTAATTTCTAGTCCTTTTGATTAAATTAACAAAGACAAGAAGTATTTTTAAACATTAGAGATAATGCTGCCAAATATACAGAAAATACCTTAAAAGGTAATCTAGATAAAAAGTGTTATATTATGTTGTCAGGCACATTTTGGAAGAAACACACACACACACACACACACACACACACATCACAGCCACTGAATTAAAATTAAGTTATTAATCCACAAAGAAAATTGCTTTGTTGAGGAAGATAGATGAAGTTCTGACAGGGCATGGATATGTTGATATTCTATTGGATATTTGACCTTTTCTTTTTTTCTTAAGATTTTATTTATTTGACAGAGAGAGATATCCTAAGTAGGCAGAGAAGCAGGCAGGGGGGGTGGGAAGCAGGCTCCCCACTGGGCAGAGAGTCCAATGTGGGGCTCCATCCCAGGGCCCTGGGGTCATGACCTCAGCCAAAGGCAGAGGCTTAACCCACTGAGCCACCCAGGTGCCCTGATATTTGACCTTCTTAATATCATAAAACAGAAAGGCAGACTAGGAGAAAGTTTGGAATTTGCTTTTTCAGGAGAAAAATGTCTGAGTTTATTTGCTTAAAGAATATTAATAATGAATAAAAGGGATACGTGAGCCTGTTAGCCAAAGAATATTTTGGCAAACGCATATGCGTCTCTTTTTCTCAATAGCATAAATGATTATAATTAAAATATATGTTAATCCATTTAATATTGTCTCATTAAGAATAAAAGTAAAGGACATTATTATAGAATTATAAATTGGCTTGGATTCCTAACATAACCCACCAGCAGAAAAATTTGAGTCTATTATGAGGGCTATAATTAGGACCAACCAAGTAAATCAAGAAGTTATGATTCATGGAATCAGAAATACTGTTTAGGCTACAAGCAGCCTATAAAGTCACAGTAATAACCTCCTTTGTGAAGGTGCTAGTATCATACCTGTACACTTACGGCCCGTAAAAAATTTTTATCAGTCAGCTATTGCTACATTACAGACCACCTCAAAACTCGGTAGCTTAAAATGGTATCTGTGCCTTATTGTTTCCAACTCAGCACCATGGCTGGATATTCTTCTGGTCTTATCTGACCTTCCTTATGCATCTGTAGTTAGCTGTGGGACAGATAGGCAACTGTGCTAATTTTGCCTAGACTCATTCATATATCTGGAATTTGTCTTCCACAGACTGCGGCAAATCAGCTCCCCTGCTTGTGCTCATTCATCTCTCATCCCCAGCAGGCTTATCCTTATACCAAAGGTTGAAGAATAAGAGGGAGAGTAAAATTATGCAAAGATCAAATCTTAGTATATGTGCTGCCGAAGCAAGCACGCAAAGATCAAATCTTAGTCCCTGAACTGATACACAGTCACTTCTGCCACAATCTGCTGGCCAAAACAAGTCACAGCCCCCTTTCAAGAGGAATAACTCCCCACCCCCATAACAGAAGGAATCACAGAGTATTATGGCAAAATGTATAACTACAGGGAGGGTTAGAACATTTGTACCGTTGTTGTAATCAGTTCATCTAAAGACATCTAGCAGAGATAATGGGCATAGAATGCCTTTGAATTTTGTTTGAAAGAGGAATTCCAGTTGATATACATGTTACATAAATCCATTGCCCCTACACATATGAAACACGCATACTCTCCCCCTCTTATTCCTCTTAAAATTACTACATTTTTGGGTGCCTGAGTGGCTCAGTGGATTAAAGCCTCTGCCTTCTGCTCAGGTCATGATCTTGGGGTCCTGGGATTGAGCCCCGCGTCAGGCTCTCTGCTCAGTCAGGCTCTCTGCTCAGCAGGGAGCCTGCTTCCCTTCCTATCTCTCTCTCTGCCTTTCTGCCTACTTGTGATCTCTGTCAAATAAATAAAATCTTTAAAAAAAAAAAAATACTACATTTTACTATAGCTCCAAAGCCAAATGAGAAAGCCTTGAGCTAAAACTATTGCAACATCAAAGAGAAGGTAGAGAACAATGGTAGTTATTTATGAGAAGCTGCTTCCTATGTGTAAAGCTGTAATGGTATCACATTGCCTAGGAAAGACAGCATCCTATGGCAAAGAGAGTCCCAGGACATGGCCTTGGGAGGACTTCAGAAATCTAAGTCTCCATCATAAACAGACCCCACTTCCCCTGTGATCCTCTGCACTGTTTCTTATATTCCACATACAAGTGAAACCATAATTATCTTTCTCTGATTGACTTATTTCACTTAGTATAATATCCTCCAGTTCCATCCACATCTATGTAAATAGTAGGTATTCATCCTTTCTAATGGCTGAGTAATATTCCATTGTATAAACCACATCTTCTTTATCCATTCATCTGTTGAAGGACATCTCAGCTTCTTCCACAGTTTGGCCATTGTGTTCATTGCTGCAATGAACATTAGGATACAGGTACCACTTCACTTCATTACATCTGTAATTTTGGAGTATATATCCAGTAATGTGATTGCTGAGTCATAGGGTAGCTCTATTTTTAACATCTTGAGGAACCTCCATACTCTTTTCCAGAGTAGCTGTACAAGCTTGCATTCCCACCAACAGTATAAAGAAGGTTCCCCTTGCTCCTTATCCTCACCAACATGTGTCATTTCCTGTCTTGTTAATTTTAGTCATTCTAACTGGTGTGGGGTGGTATCTCATTGTGGTTTTAATTTGTATCCTGATGTCAAGTGATGTGGAGCATTTTTTCATGTGTCTGTTTGCCATTTGTTTATCTTCTTTGAAGAAATGTCTGTTCATGTCTTTTGTCTATTTCTTGACTGGATTATTTGTTTTTTGGGGGTGTTGAGTTTGAAAAGTTCTTCATAAATCTTGAATACCAGACCTTAATTAGATATGTCATTTGCAAATATCTTCTCCCATTCCATAGATGGCATTTAGTTTTGTTGACTGTTTCTTTGTTGTGCAAAAGCTTTTTATTTTGATGAAGTCCCAATAGTTCATTTTTGCTTTTGTTTCCCTTTTCTTTAGAGATGTGTTTTGCAAGAAGTTGCTGTGGCTGAGGTCAAAGAGTTTACTACCAGTGTTCTCTAGGATTTTGACGGATTCTTGTCTCAGTCTACTTCTATATTTTACTTCTTTGCCCTTTCTCTCTATTCTTCTTCTGAATTTAAATCCTTGTAGATCTATAAATTTGTATCTAACATTCCCTATGCTACAAATAACCTCTGCTTTTTTCTGGTTAATTCTAACATATCCTCCTGATTTCATCTTCAAAGTTACTTCTAAGAATCTTACACAATCTATATTAGGATGGATATTCTGCTTATATGTCTCTCATAACACTTGCTACCCTATATGGCTCTCCCAGGCACCAAATGACTATATATTGTTTAAGGAAATGTTTCCTGTTGTGTATAGTATGAATGTGTTTTTAATAAATATTTATAAAATGGTTGTCATTTACCTGACAGAAGACAGAGACAGAATCCAAGATTTCCCTTATTCCATATTTTACTGTCAAAAAGTCAATTGTAAATACCTCAATTAATGATATTCTAAGAGTATTCAGCTTCCACAGTCCAGAAACTTAAAAATGGATGATTCTGAGGCACCTGGGAGACTCATTCAGTTAAGTATCTGTCTTCAGCTCAGATCATGACCTCAGGTCCCTGAGGTCAAGCCCCATGTGTGGGTCCCCTGCTCAGCAGGCAGCCTGCTTCTCCCTCTTTCTCTGTCCCTTCTCGCCACCCTTGCTCATGCTCTCTCCCTTGCTCTTTCTCAAAAAATGAAAAAAAGTATTTTTTAAAAATGGATGTGTTTTTTATTAATTTTTTATATTTTATAAACATATATTTTTATCCCCAGGGGTACAGGTCTGTGAATCACCAGGTTTACACACTTCACAGCACTCACTAAAGCAGATACCCTTCCCAATGTCCATAACCCCACCCCCCTTTTCTCAACCCCCCTCCCCCCTGCAACCCCCAGTTTATTTTGTGAGATTAAGCGTCACTTATGGTTTGTCTCCCTCCCAATCCCATCTTGTTTCATTTATTCTTCTCCTACCCACTTAAGCCCTAAAAATGGATGTTTTTAAGGGATATAACATAATTCTGAGTTTAATAAAGTGACATAGAATCAAGAAGTTGGAGGAAACCCAAAATCATCTAGTAAAATCCCATCTACTGCAATAACAATCTTAATAGTGTCTAAATGCATATTCTGAATGTGTTCTCAGTTGTGTTTTATAAAGAACCATTTAGAGAGTTGTTCACTCTATCTGTCTTTACTAGAAAATTATCCTTACACTGCTTAAGTAATGAGAATTATTTTTAGGGCTTAGTATTTTTTTACCTTCACTCTAAACAAGACAAAAACCAAAGTGTCTTGAACAAGCTTATGCTGTCTATTTAACAGATTGCAAAATGTCTTAAAAATGAACTTTATTAATAGAAAAAGCATGATTAGCCATTTGCATGTGATAGAAATGAAAGCATAAAAGAAGGAAAGTAGCTTCTTTTATTATATATTTGACATTATAAAAACTCATTTCTGTTCACTATATTAGCATGTTATGAATTGAATCATAGCTTTAATCCATATAACATTACAATGATTTCCAAAGTAATTCAATTATAGACTAAGGGCAAATAATGGCCACTCCACTTTTAATCACTTTAGAAAGCTGTAAACACAGATGGCACCAAATATAAAATAGTAGTGCCTATAAAATAATAACAGCTTTTTCTATCATTAAAGTAGCTTCCACTCACAGTTTTAGGAGATATTTCAATAGAAATTAATTTATTATGATTATCATTACAGAATTTTATTTTTGGAATTTTATTTTTCCCAGTGCAGACTTTCTAATTCTTGGCAACCTATTTTTAGGAAAGGTTATTAACTACTTACACATATATATGGATGAACTTTTTTATTGCCATTCACATACATTTGCTCTTCCTCTCATCTCTCAACTATATGCCCCACTGTCTCATAGAACACCATGTCCTTCTCTTCTAATCTCCCCCTGTGTACTTCCATTCTCTTAAGAAATTATGGGAAAAGTTATGGGGGGAAATTGGTGCATTCTCCAAATAAAGAAGTTGTCAAAAGCCAGATTGGCTCACATTCTCCCAAGTTACTACACATGATGAAGTAGCATTTTGCAGCACAGACTGTAATAAATAGAGTCCGTACAAAAAGCAACATAATATTTGTAAGTAGTGACAAGGATTAAAGAATGTGTGTGGTCAGAAGAATTGCAAAGGTGAAGTACAGGCACCCCTATATGATCTTTGAGCACAGTTGGTAACTGTTGGAAATATTTTCTGTCATATATATTTGTAAAATAAGCTCACTCAAGACACACTTGGTTCAGGGTACCTGGGTGGCTCAGTGGGATAAGCATCTGCCATTGGCTCAGGTCATGATCCTAGGGTTCTTTGTTCAAGCCCTGCATCAGGCTCCCTGCTCAGGGGGATCCTGTTGCTTCTTCCTCTCCTTCTGCTGCTCTCCTATATGTACTCCCTCTCTCTGATAAATAAAATCTTAAAAAAAAAAAAAAAGACATGCTTTGTTTGTGGCTACATTTGCTGGTAGCAGAAGTAGAGTTCTTGATTATATTCCTTTTGTCCTACTAGGAAAGGAGCCTATATTTAAACCTTACCTGGTTTTCTGAGACTTGTTGTCCTCACTATTGAAAGTTGAATTATTTCCTTGGTCACTGAAAGCTTTTCTGATATAATGCTAATATAATTACACCGTGGCCATGACATTACTACTCTTATATATCTATTTCTTCATGCTTCTAGACACACTGACTCTAACACACTATATTCATCTCAAGCACAAGATCTGTTATATACTTCTTCATATCTACCATGATCCTTATTAAATTATCTTCCTCAAAGATGCTCAGTGGATAATTTTAAAATGTACATAGGAAGAGCTAATTGCTGAAAAATTTCTTCAATATTACACCTATGGTGTAGCAATCTGTCTTTGAGGTCAAACAGAGCAGGCATCATACCTAGATTGTAAGTGAGAATTTAGGGTAACTAAAAACAACTTAATCTCTTCAAGCATCAATTGCAGAGGAACAAATTTATCACAATTATTACCTAATAATGGATACATAGCAATAGAATTATATGGCAAACAAATTAGGCAATAAGTAAATTTGGAATGTTCTTTATATATAAGACACACTTGATATAACTTATATAAATTCTAAGTAGTAAAAGCTTGATTAAAAGGTCTTTGAAGGGGTGCCTGGGTGGCTCAGTGGGTTAAGCCACTGCCTTCGGCTCAGGTCATGATCTCAGGGCCCTGGGATCGAGTCCTGCATCAGGCTCTCTGCTCGGCAGGGAGCCTGATTCCTCCTCTCTCTCTCTGCCTACTTGTGATCTCTCTCTGTCAAGTAAATAAATAAAATCTTTAAAAATAAATAAATAAATAAAAGGTCTTTGAAAATAATTTTATTATTACAATATGGAATTTTTCCTATAATAAAAATGTGTTTTTTAAGATTTTATTTGAGAGAGAGAGAGAGAGAGTGAGCACGCACACCAGTAGGGAATAGGGGTAGAGGGAGAAGCAGACTCCCCACTGAGCAGGGACTCTAACACAGGGCTCCATACCAGGACCCTGAGAGCATGATGGAAGCTGAAGGCAGCTGTTTAAGTGACTGAGCCACCCGGGCACTCCTATATAGATTTCTTAAGCAGAAAAATGTATAAATTCCAAGAAGTCATCTAAATTGATAATATATGGGGTATTTTATCCTTCAGATCTACTCTGCACTCTATTAAACTCTGCTCTGTGAGGCAGATTTGTAAGAATTAAATTAGCAATTTTCCATGTGTTTTAAATTCAGGTTGGATTTGGCCAATAGGAAACACTAGTAGGAGACCAAAGGGAGAGAGAACAAAATAGCCAGGTTATTTTCCCCTGTATCTTTCCTGCAAGGAGGCTTGAGATGGCAATTTCCTTTGGCTGAAGGTACATGCCAATTCTATAGAATTACTGATCTTTTTGGTTTCTCTAACCACCACCTCACCCATTTTCCAACAGAACTAGGAGTGGTAAGAGGTTTGATGTTACTAAACTCCAAAGTAACCTTCATAGTTCTACTGCATGTACAGTTTTGTAAATATTCCCTTTGTTAATAAACTGTCTTCAAATGCAAATATATATTGATTTGTATATATTATGATAAAGAATGCTATCTAAATGTCAAAGTACTCCATAACCAACTGCTACAATAAACTTCAGAAGCTGAAGATATTAAAGGGACTGAAAAAAAGAGTTTAAGAAACTTCCTGGAAAATGTGATACACAAATCTATAGGTCCATATAGACATGACAGGCACACCTGTTTACTTTCTTCTAACCATCACGCAAATGCTGCATTTGGTCTTCCATTTATTAGGGAGATGGCCAAAGGGTAAAAAATTGGGCCCCAAATTTCAAGATAAATTCCTAAAAAAGTAGAGTGATTGAAAGGTTTTTTTCCTGCTGAGTTGGTCTTCAAACTTAGGGGTTTTCTTTTAAAAAACAACAAAACAAGACACCTCCCTCCTACCCATTTATACAGTATCTCTC
Source organism: Mustela nigripes (assembly GCF_022355385.1). Taxonomy (NCBI): domain Eukaryota; kingdom Metazoa; phylum Chordata; class Mammalia; order Carnivora; family Mustelidae; genus Mustela; species Mustela nigripes. The sequence goes on along the minus strand of NC_081562.1, from coordinate 35,107,969 downwards.
CTCTTTCCTTTAAATAGTCACTCTTACAGGCTGAATGAAGATATTTACTGTATTTCATTATTCTTAGTCTGCAATCTTATTTCAATCTCCCATAAATTCCCTTCTTGAAATCACCCAGGAACTTTGCCAAATCCAATAGTCTTTCAAATACTTATTGTTGTATTCCTTTCTAGAATGTGATACCATTGCTCAAACCCCATCCATCCCCTTTTGCCTCTCTTCCTTCTCACCTGATTATCCTCCTCTTCTTGTCTTCCTACCTGGACACTCCCTTAACGTACTCTCAAACATTTTCTATTAATTCCCATTCTTTATCTTGAAAGAGCTTATTCTCTGCTCAAGGCTCCAACATTGCTGGTGATTTCTGTATAGTTAAATTCACTTGTTAATTATTCAGAACTGAACAATGAATCTCATTTTATTCTCCAAATAGGCACTACAATTTTGAGGTGGGGTGTTGCAATAGCTTCCAATTTCCTGTTCAATATCAATATAATATTTGTTTTTTCACTCTGTTCAGAGTGACTGGATTATGTGACTTTGTTATTAAAAAGTTTTCCCTTAATCTGCCTCTTTCTTTCCATTCCTTATGACAATCACTTTTATCTGGCTGCGATGAAAACAGCAACCTATTTATAGATCTCCTTTTCTTCAGTTTCTTCCTACTGTACTTTTGTAACATATGGCCACTTGATTATCTTCAAAAACACTGGTTTTACTGAGGTATGCTTCTGTACACACAAACATACCCTCAGGATAAAATTTGATCTCTCAAGTGTGGCTTTCAAAGTCTTTCCTACTCACTCTCCCCACCAACCCCACTCCTCCTACCACCTTATCTAATCACTGTTGCATACAAATATTCTATAGTCATTTTATTCTTCTTTTGGTTTCACCTCTTTGTTCATTTCTGGAGACTATTTCTTTCATAACTGCTTCATATACTACAATATCACTGTATGCCTTCTAATAATTTTAAATTATACTTTCTCAAGATTAGGAAATAAACTACGATGCAGCCATAAAGTTTACTTCTACGAAGATAAATGGATTATTTAATAAGAAAATGTTCATAGCTCTTGGTAATTCTTTAAATTATAAAATGTAAATTATATACACACAGATATAATACATATATTAATACTCATTTATATACCTAAATGTAGAGTTTTTTTTTTAAATATAATTTTGGAGTTTTCTGAAAAAAATATACTAGTTATATAATGATAAAAAAAATAGGTCCAGGATTTGTAAAAACATTAAAAATGTACTTGTCACACTTCAGATATATTAAACTATTTCTGGTATAAAATTTTTTGGAAGTTTTTATATATTATTATTATATCTATCATATTTTCTCCATATACATATTATTAATGAGCCCCAGCTCTGTGGTTTCCATCCTGAGGTTTCATCCTGTTGTTATAATCAAAATCTGGCTTCAAGGTAGGTATTATGTGGAATACACATAATTTTCTGCACTCTGCTATAAACATTCCAGACTATTATATTGACATTTTTGAGGAACCACTGTTTAAAAATTTTTCAGCAAATGGTCTCTGGGTCTCTCATTACTAACCCTTGAATTGATCATCAAATGTCTAGTTACAAAAGAAGGAATCAAAGCTGATTTTTCCCATCAGTCATTACTTTGATACTTGAAAAAAAAAATCTTCATTTTGTTTAACAAAAAGAGCAACTAAAAGGTAGGTCTGAAGGACTGTACCATTTAGTCATATAAGCAAATTCTCATTATCCACACTGTCCAGTATAAGATTTAGCTCAAACAGGCAGCAAGGATGAGGAAGACAAGATATAATCTCTGAATCTGATCAACTAAACAATGTTTATTGAATACACATTATATATTCAGCATATTTTCTTCCTACTTATTCTGATAGGAGCATTTTTCATGCTATTTGGTTTCTTTTACTGTATTGTTGAATCAGTTTATAGTCCTACAATAATAGGTAACAGTGACAGTCTCATCCTGATTAATGCTATTTTTCCAAAGTACTTTCCTGATAACTGCATATTATACCTTTAGCCCCCTTTTCTCTTTCACATTGACAGCCATATTTCAGTTCCTGAAAATCTCAAAGCCATCTCCATTTTAGAAAAAAATTAAACTGAACTCATTACCTTCCCCCAGAGTTTGCACTCTCTCGTGTTTCTATCTCCATGAATGAGGTCAAAAGAGTCGATTTCTCCAAACTTAAAGCTTCAATGTCAACCACAAACATGGTCTCTCCCATTTCTTCCCACGCAGTCAGTCAAATCCTACTAATTTTATATATTTGTCTTTCAAATACTTTACCCAGCTGTTATTGTTTTATATCTGCCTTTTAAGAAACTCCTACATCCCAAGTGGTTCCTTTCTACTCCCAACAATCTTTTGTACAGGTACTAAAATTATCCTCATTAAAAAAAAATGAAAAGACAGACATTTTAAAAGTCTTTTGCTTAGTATATTTATCCTTCTCCAATGATTATTATGAATAGTCAAATTCCTGAACATGACAGAATCTCTACAATCAAATTTTTCAAATCTGACGTCTCATCTCTCTATCTCACTCCTTTTATGCAAGTCAAAACTCTCTCAACCCCTACCTGGATCTTTAGCCAAAAGCCAGCACCAATTGTAGCTTACATGAGTAAGTAATTTTGAATACCCCAGCCCTCCTCAGGCCACAAGATGAAAGCAGTACAAGTAGTACCACATGGAGCAAACAAGACTAGTCCAGGCAAGTGCAGTTAACCTCAGAGAATTCACAAAAATAAATGAAGTTGTTAAGTGACACACCAGAAATAAATAAATTACTGAAATAGTTAATCCACAAAGGTTTCATTAGATATGCATTTATATATAATGCGTTCATGTTCAATCCAAGCAGGCTTCTAATTCAAGAGTCATTCTCACTTCATTCAAAAATCTCACCCCTAAACATCTGCTTATTTTACATTTTTCTCTTTTCAAACATCAGTTTATTTTACATTTAGAATAGAAAGAATATTTTCTAATCTCTTTGCCTTAGAATCTTGAAATCTAGATTTTAAATTTGTATCATGAAATAGAATGAATATTACTTGTTAAAGGAAGCAACTTTTCCAAGTCTCCTCTTGCCAAATATTTATTGCTTTATTTATAAAAAAAGAAAAAACAGTAATGCAAGCAAACAAAGGCACCAAATATTAATGCTGAGTTCAAGGAATACACAAGCTACACAAGGATGCAGACACGTGAACAAATGATTATGGTAGTATTAATCCTATTGAGCTATACACATGAGTTGCTTTAGCAGTAAAGTAGGTAAGTACTAAAGTCCTAAAGAACGGGGTAGTAATAGGAATTACTTCCTATGAAGAGGAAACTATTTTAGAGGAAACTATTTTAGTCTGAAGGTCAAGGAAGAGATAGCCAGGAGGGAAACAAGAATAGGTGTATTTCCTGACAGAGTAATTAACATATAAAACTTAATGATCCAATCTATGGGAAATTTAAATATACTTGAATATAAGCATGGTGGATATTTGGCCACAAGGGTGAGAAATGTAGACAGACAGCAAGGTGACAAGATACGTATGCCCCCAGGAAGATTTCCAACAGCATCTTGCTGGTGATGAGAACAGGGAGAAATTTAATTTTTGGGGTTATCAGGTTTCTGTTTTACAAAGATCTCACTGAAAAATTAGGAAATTTGTATAAAGGTAGTAAAGGTGGAGGCTGGTATAACAGCTAAGGAAATGATGCAGTAAAGCAGCTTAAAATACATGTTTGTCTATCCCTACACAGTGACATTAGGCATGAAAATAAAGGAACATATGCATGACAGGTTTGGGGAGGTAGAATATAAAGGGCTTGGTGACTGGAATTGTGAGTAGAAAATTAACAAGGGCTCCTACATTTCCCAGGCATTCTCAAGAAATCATATTTAAGAGCAATCACAGTTGCTCTTAAATTGGTGAGTTCGAAGTGCCTGTGGAATATCTGGTAGACGTTTTAAACAGAATAAATAAGATTCCTATTACACCACCATGATTTCTCTATTTTTTTTCATTTAATTATTAACAAAAATATAAATATTAGTATTTGTTATACATCAGATAGAGTTAAAAACATCGTATGCTTGTTTTGGGCCCTATGGAAATTGTGTCCCTAATCAGTTTTTTACTATGCTTACACTTTCAAAATGATTTATTGATAAAAGGAATACAACCAGTTACATAAAATTGCATGTAACTGTTGAATACATGCATTTGAGGTCTATATACAAATTAGTATTTTATTAGGTGGCAGAGAGAAAAGGCATGCCTTTCTCTTATAAATAGAAAGCATCTATGCAAAATTCTTCCTTTTGTTAAGGACTATGTTTTGTGTCCCCCACCACTTCCACCAAATACATACATTTAGGTTCTAACTACCAGTATCTTAGACAATGATTGTATTTAAACATATACCTTTTAAAGAGATAATTAAGGTTAATTGAGGTCAGATGGATGAGGTTTAATTCAATCGGACTTATGTCCATGTTAAAAGTTGGAAAGATACCAGGGATGCCCACACACAGTGAAAAGGCCACATAAAGGTGGAGAAGGCAATTAATTATCTACAAGCCAAAGAGATTGGCCTCAGAAGAAACTAAGCCTGCCAACACCTTGATCTTGATCTTCTAACTTCATCTTCAGAACTATGTTTAAGAATCCCGCTTTGTGGTATTTTGTTATGGCAGCCCTAGCAAATTAATACATCTCTTTTCATTTGGAATAAATAATTGAAAAAACACTTTAAATACTGTATCCTTCACTACCCACTTCCCCACCCCCGAAAATAATTTTTTAAAGATTTTATTTGTCAGAGGGAGAGAGAGCGCGCCAGCATGCACAAGCAGAGGGAGCAGCAGGCAGAGGGAGAAGCAGGCTCCCTGCTAAGCAAGGAGCCCAACCCAGGACAAAAATATGGATATTTTTCACAAATTTGCATGTCATCTTTGTCCAGGGGCCATGCTAATCTTCTCTGTATCATTCCAATTTTAGTATATGTCCTGCTGAAGCGAGCACCGCCCCCCTGCCCCCCCAAGGAAATAAATTGATGAATTTGTTTGTTGTCAATTTCTTTATACTCATCTGTGTATTACTAGTAGGCCATATCACTAGTCAAGCCATGTTCATGAATTTTGTGTTCTCTCTCCTCCTCCCCTTGCCCCCCATAAAAATAATTATCCCTTAGAGTTTGGCCATACCTGTTTCATACTCCTGCTCACAAAAATAAACTCAAGCCTGTTTACCAGATACATTTATTCTCTTTCATTTAGTCCTCTTACCTGAACTGTTTTCCCTGACACCAACAGGTATTAGGAAACTCTGCACCTGGAATATTGGGTATTGGGAATTTGCTTGGTGATTCATAAAATTATTATCTTATTTACTTTGTTTATTGGCTCAGATTTGGAGGAAGAGGAATAAGAAGTAGGGTCTGGGCTTCAATAACTTACCTCAACCCTATAAAAAGAAATATCCCATTTCTTATTAGTGCTATCTACTGAAGAAGTCTTGCTATAAAGATATTGCATCTATTTTCCACATACTCGTGCATAAAGGAAACTGTATGGCTAGATAGAATTTGGGGTATCTTTAAAGCATGTAACTTAGAAGTGCTTAAAATTGGGTTTTATTAAAATGTCAAGATGATTTTTTAGTATGGCTAGTTACCTAATTATTTGCCAGATAATTATATTGTCAATCTAAGGGTCATACTTTTTAAAACTAAGTCATAAATTATTATTTGGTATGGTCCTCAAAAGTATGTCCTAAATTTAGAAATTATTAAACTGGAATTTCCATAGATAAAGAAATTTTTTTTATTTAAGTTATTTATTTAATATACTATATTTGTATGGTTAGAGAATTAAACCAGGATTTTATTGCATTTAGGAATAAACTGTAGGTATAAAATTAGCAACAAGAAATTTGACATCAAGTTCTTGAGTTTCTAAATTTAAAATATTGTTATAACTTTAATGACCTATTGGGGGGGTTGGCAGGGAAACCACATAGACTAAAATAAGCCTAAAAAATTTGAGTAACTGGGTGCCTAGGTGGCTCAGTGGGTTAAGTCTCTGTCTTCAGCTCAGGTCATGATCTAGGATCAAGCCCCGCATCAGATTCTCTGCTCAGCAGAGAGCCTACTTCCCCCCCTCTCTCTGCCTGCCTCTCTGCCTACTTGTGATCTCTATGTGTCAAATAAATAAATAAAATATTTTAAAAATTTGAGTAACTAAAATAAAGTAAGTTTAACTACTTCTACCTAATATAATGGACTTTACTAGAGCAAGAAAGGAAAGATATATTTACTGATGTCTAGTGAAAAATTAGAGGATTGTACACATACATATAACTCCATTCCTTGCTGCAACCTAATAAATAACAATAAAAGAATTTGTAAAGTGTATATTTATATAAACCTTATGGAAAATGGTTTAATCCCTCCACTAATTCTGAATTTATGCATATCCTATGATCCAGAAATCCTATCCCTATTTGTATTTAACACAAATGTGTCCTTATATGCACATAAGATATTTATAAGAATGTTCATAATGCTGTTATTCATCATTGCTCTCACCTTAAAACAATTAACTTCCATCAATAGCTGAATGGATAAACTGAGGTGTATTTTATATAAGAGAATATGACACATAATGAAAATGAATCAACCACACTGTATAACATGTAACAATCTCAAGTACAATACTGCCTAAAAGAAGCCAGACACTCAAAAGATATTACTGTTTAATAACATTTATACAAAGTTCAAAACAAAGTTCATTTATGGACTTAATGGGCAAGAAGGCAGAGTAAGGATCCTAAGATCACCTCATCCCATTGATACAACTAGATAACACCCACATCAGTATAAAAACTAGAAAATGCCCCCAAAAGACTGGTGTAACAGACCCTCCACAGCTAACTGTAGAAAAGAGGGCACATCAAAAAAGATAAGAAGGGAGGAGACAAGGTCAGGAGCCAAATAGGGACCGTCTGTGAGAGGGGAGAAGACCAGACTGCTCCAAACAATGAGAAGCACATTTGTGGAAGGGAACCAGAGGAGCTAACAATCAGTGGGACTTAACACCTGGAATTTTAAAAAACAATGGGCTTGGCTCAGAGAGCCTGGAAGGCAGAGGCCCCACCCTTGAAGGGAAGCCACAGCCAATTGTCCTTGGGATACAGCATAAAGCAGCTGTTGAAAAACAGCTGGGGTATATGGCAAGATTTATTTATTAATCTCCAAGCAGGTGATGGAAGGGCAGGACTCTTTGGAAGACTTCTCTATGAACAAAAGAGCTGGTTGGCACTATTTCCCTCCTCCATCCCTCAATGCTGCCCTATACTCTGTGCTTCTGTGAATCTACCCTCTCAGCCCCAGCTGGTCTTGTCAGTTTTCCCAGGCAGTGCAGGTCTTTTCTCACAGCAGGCCATCATTAACCTTGCAGGAAGTCAGCCCCTATCCCTTTGTTCTCCTGCAGAGTTCCTCCCTTCATTCAGCCTTGGCCTGAACCCACCCAAAGTGGTGCCACAAGCCTGACAGTATATAAGCAGCCCCAACAGGGGGAAGCACTATTCCAAAATGACTATGGCCCTGAAGAGATGGGAAGGCAATCACACATGTCAAAACAACTGCCACCCCAGCAGTGCACTGAGGAAAGGTACCTGGTCTGATTGCTGGCCTGACAAACCAATGTAAGATTCTCAGGTGGCAATTTAGGAAAAGCACCCTGCAGCTCAATGCTACTATATGTGGGGCAGATGCCTGATCTGACTCAACTTAAGACCAAGGTCGCACCAGGCCATTTCACTAACAACAAAGGGATTGAACCTTGCCCACAACAGGTCAAAAGAGGCTCTGTAGATGACTGGACTTAAGGCAAATGCCCCTCAGCTGCATAGTAGGGTACCCACAACACACATAGCAGATTTACCTGAAGTTCCAGGTTCTAGTGAACAAGGTACATTGTAATGCAGGGCATGACAGGACCTCTTCTTCATTAGGCCACTACTTTCAAGAGCAGGGATGTAGCTAAATTTCCCAACACACAGAAACAGATATAGAATTAGATGAGAGGAAACAGAGGAACAAGTCCCAGATGAAAGAACAGTACAAATTCACAGCAAGAGAACTAAATGAAATGGAGATAAGTAATATGCCTGAAAGAGAATTTAAAGTAATGGTTAAAAAGATACTCAGTGGAGTTGTGAAAAGGGTAGAGGATCTCTGTGAACCCTTCAAAAAAGGGGCAGAAAATGTAAAAAAGAAACAATCCGAGATGAAGAACTGAACAACTGAAATTAAAAATAACTATTTTGGGGACCTGGACGGCTTTGTTGGTTAAGTGTCTAACTCTTAAGTTTGGCTCAGCTCATGATCTCAGGGTTGTGAGGTTGAGCCCCATGCTGGGCTCTGAATTGGGTGTGGAGCCTGCTTAAGATTGTCTCTCTACCTCTGCCCCTACGGGCCCTACCCTCTGTGCTCACTGTCTCTGTCTAAAAATACTATTACACACACACTCACAGACCACACACAGTCCATATGGAATAAATAATAGACTAGAGGAATCAGAAGAATGGGTTAGTGACCTGGAGGAGAGCAATCAATTGCCAAAAGGAGAGAGAAAAAAAAATTAAAAAATGAAAATAGAGTAAGAGAACTCAGGGACAGTATCAAGCATAATAACATTTGCTATATAGGGATTCCAGAAAAAGAAGAGAGAAAAAAGAGGGCTGAAAATTTGACGAAATAATAGCTAAAACTTGCTAAATCAAATAAGGAAACAAATCCAACAAACAAAACAAGTCACAAAATAGAGTTCAAAACATATTCAAATCCAAGAGGCAAAGATAGCCTTCAAGAAAATCAATCCAAGGGGGTCCATACCAATACATATAGTAAGTAAAATGGCAAAAAGTAGTGATAAAGAGAGAATTTTAAAAAGCAGGAAAAGAAAAAGTTAAATACAGGGGAAACCCCATAATGTTATCAGTTGATTTTTCAGCAGAAACTTTGCAAGTCAGAGGGAGTGGCATTATATAGTCACAATGCTGAGGGAAAAAAATCTAGAGTCAAGAATACCCTATTCAGCAAGTCTATCATTCAAAATAGGACAAATAAAGAGTTTCCCAGACAAAGTTAAAGAAATTCATGACCACTAAACCAGCCCTACAAGAAATGTTAAAGGGGACTGTGAGTGGAAAGAAAAGACAGTAGGTAAGGAAAGTAGGAAGCATTAAAACAATGAAATTAAGTATATCTATAAAAATCAGTTCAGGAATTCACAAAAGACTGTAAAGTATGACACCATATGGCCAAAATGCAATGGGGGAAATAGGGAAAGATTCAAACATAAGCAACCATCAACTTAACGTAGACTGCTATTTGCATAAGATATTATATATAAACCTAATGGTAACCATGAATCAAAAATCAGTAAATAGATAAGAAAAAACTAAAGAGAAAAGAATGTAAGTATATCATAAAAGCCCACAAACAATATGAAAGCAAGAAAGGAAACAAGAACTATTAAAATAAGCATATAAGAAACAAAGTAGCAATAAGTAACTACCTATCAACAATTACTTTGACTATAAATAGACTAAATCCTCCAGTCAAAAGACATAGGGTGACACAATGGACAGAAAGTGTATAAGAGACTCATCTCAGGCTTAAGAACATACACTGATTGAAAGTGAGGGGAAGGAAAAACATTGATCATGCAAATGGATGTGAAAAGAAAGCCAGGGTACCACAACCTATATCAGACAAAATAGAGTTCAAAAGATAGACTATAACAAAAGACAAAGAAGGATGCTATATAATCAAGAAGGGAAAAATCCAACAAGAAAATTAACAATTATAAATAGTTATGCACCCAACATGGGAGCACACAAATACATAAAGCAGCTAACAATAAACAAAAGAAGTAATTGAAAGTAATACAACAATAGTACAGGACTTAACACCTCACTTACATGAATGGGTAGATCATCTAAACAGAAAATCAACAAGGAAACATTGCCTTTGCATAACACATTAGACAAGGTGGATCTAAAATACATATTCAGAATATTCCATCCTAAAACAGAATGCATATTCTTTTCAAATGCACATGGGACATTTGCATTTGTCTCCAGAATAGATCACATATTAAGCCACAAAATAAAGTTTTAATGAATTTAAAAAGATTGAAGTCACATCAGTAGTCTTTCCCAACCATAATGCTATGAAACTAGAAGTCAGTCACAAAAAAAAAGTCTGGAAAAAGCAAAAATACATGTAGGTTGTGTTACTAAGCAATGAATGGGTCAACCAAAAAATCAAAAAGGAAATTAAAAAAAACAATACATGCACACAAATGAAAATGAGAACACAATAGTCCAAATCATTTGGGTTGCAGTGAAAGCAGTTCTAAGAGGGAAGTTTATAGCAATATAGACCTACCTCATGCAAGCAAGAAAAATCTCAACTATATAACCTAACCTTAGACCTAAAGAACTAGAAAAGAGAATAAATCCCCAAAATCAGAAGCAGGGAGGAAATAATAGAGAGCAGAAATGAATAAAATAGATACTAAATAATCAATAGAACAGATCGTGAAACCAAGAGCTGGTTCTTTGAAAATGTCAACAAAATTGATAATACTTTAGCCAGACACAATCAGAAATGATAGTGGAGAAATAACAGCCAACACCACAGAAATACAAAGGATTAAAAGATATTGTGAAAAATTATGTGCTAACAAATTGAACAACATAAAAGAAATGGAAAAATTCATAGAAACATAAAATATACCAAAACTAAATCAGAAATAGAAAATTTGAACAGACCAATTACCAGCAATGATATTGAATTAGTAATAAAAAACTCTCAACAAAAACGACTAGAACCAGATAGTTTCGTGGATGAATTATACCAAACATTTAAAAAAGAGTTAATACCTATTCTCCTCAAACTGCTAAAAAAAAAAAAAAAAAAAAATAAGAATGAATTTGTAAGCTTTCCTGAGGCCATCATTACACTGATACCAAGACCAGATCAAGACACTACAAACAAACAAACAAACAAAAAAGCTATAAGCCAATACCTCTGATGAACATAGATGCAAAAGTTCTCAACAAAATACCAGCAAACTGAATTCAACAATACATTAAAAAATCATTCACCACAATCAAGTGGAATGTATTCCTGGAGTGCAAGTGTGGTTCAGTATTCACAAGTCAATAAATATGATATATTACATCAACAAGAGAAAGGATAAAAACCATATAATTCTTTAAATAGAGGTAGAAAAAGCATTTGACAAAGTACTCTATCAATTCATGATACAAACCCTCAGCATAGCTGAAGTTCAGCTACAACACCACTTTGTAAAGAAAGCTGTAAAGAACCCAGAGGTAACATACTCAATGGTGAAAAACTGAGAGCTTTTCCCCTAAGATCCAGAATAAGAATGTATACTCTCATCCCTTTTATTCAATGCAGTATTGGAAGACCTAGTCATAGCAATCAGAAAAATAAAATGCATCCAGATTGGTGTGGAAGAAGTAAAACTTTTACTCTCTGCAGATGCCATGATACTATATATAGAAAACGCTAAACACTCCAACAAAAACTTTTAGAAGTGTTAAATGTATTCAGTACATTCACAGAATATAGAATCAATATACAGAAATCTGTGCATTTCTACACACTAATAACGAAGTAGCAGAAAAAGAAATCCACAGTCCCGTTAACTATAGTGGAATTACAATAACAAAACAAAAAGGCAGAAAATAATCCCATTTATAATTCCACAAAAAATAAACACTTAGGAACACACTTAACCAAGGAGGTGAAAGAACTGTACTCTGAAAACTATAAAACATTGTTGAAAGGGATAAAGATGTCACAAATAAATGGAAAGATATTCCATGCTTATGGATTGGGAGAACAAATATTGTTAAAATATCCATACTGCCCAAAGCAATCTATGGATTTATTGCAATCCCTCTCAAAATGCCAACAGCACTTTTTTTTATAGAACTAGAAAAAAATCCTGGATTTGTATGGATGGAACTACAAAAGTCCTCAAATAGCCAAAACAACCTTGAAAAAGAACAAAATTGAAAGTTTCACAATTCAAGCTTTAAAGACATACTACAAAGCTATAGTAATCAAAACAGAATGGTACTGGCAACAAAAAAATGACATATAAATCAATGAAGCAGTAGAGAGATCCCCAAAGTAAAACCACAATATAGTCAATCTTCAACAAAGGAGACAGTGGGGGAAAAGAGTCTCTTCAAGAAATGTTGCTGGGAAAACTGGACAGCTCCACAAAAAAGAAAAAAACAAAAAACAAAACTGAACTACTTTCTTACAATACAAAAAAAATAAACTCAAAATGCATTAACGACCTAAATGTGAGATCTGAAACCATAAAAATCCTAGAGGAGAGCACAGGCAGTAATTTCTTGACAACATCTGTAGCTTTTTTTTTTTTTTTTTTTTTTTTAAGATATGTCTTTTTCTAGATATGTCAATATATGTCTCCTTTGGCCAGGGAAATGAAAGCAAAAATACACTATTGGAACTACACTAGAATAAGAAGTTTTTGTACAGCAAAGGAAACAATCAACAGAAGGACAACCTACTTAATAGGAGAAGACATTTGGAAATGATATGTTGAACAAGGGGATAACATTAAGAATATATAAAGGATTTAAAGAATTAAAAATATCTAATTAAAAGTGGGCAGAAGACATGAACAGGTATTTCTCCAAAGAAGAGAGAAACAGCAAAAAAGTTTTCGACATCACTAATCATTAGGGAAATGCAAATCAAAATCAAAATGATACCAGTTAGAATGCTAAAATCAAAACCACAAGAAATAAGTGTTGGCAAGTATGTGAAGGAAAAGGAACGCTCACACTGTTTGTGGGAATGCAAACTGACACAGCCAATGTGAAAAACAATATGGTACTTCCTCAAAAAGTTAAAAATAGAATTACCATATAATCCAACAATTCTATTGCTGGGTAATTACCCAAATAAAGTAAAAGCATTAATTCAAAAAGATATAAGAACCCCTATGTTTATCGCTGCATTATTTACCATAGCCAAGATATGTAAGTAGTACAAGTGTTCATTTATATGTGAAAGATAAAGAAGAGATGGCATATATATGTGTTTGAGAATGGATATCTATATATATATATATGCAATGTAATAACACTCGGCTATAAAAGAGAATGAAATCTAGCCATTTTCAGCAAAATGGATAGATATAGAGAGTATAATGCTAAGTGAAATAAGGTAAAAAAGACAAATACCTTATGATTTCACTCATATATGGAATTCAAAATATAAAACAAATGAACAATGAAAAAAAGGACAAAGCACCAGGCTGTAAAATATAGAGAACTGATGGTTGTCAGAGGAATAGGGGATGGGGGATGAAATAGGTGAAGATTAAGAATACATTCACCATGGTGAGCACTGGGTGATTTATAGGATTGTTGAGCTACTATATCATACATTGCAAACTAATATAACAATGTTTGTTATCTGTATTGGAATTAAAATTTTAAAATTCATTTATGTTTACAGAAGGTGGACTAGGACTTCAGAAGGAAATAAGGTTTAGTGATTGGGCATAAGAGGAATTCTCATTGCTAATTATATTTTACCTCTTTACTTGGGTGAAGACATGAGTGTATTAAGTTTGTGATAATGTATAAGTTGTACAATGATAGTTTTACATAACTTTTCTAAAAATTTCTGAATATTTTATTGAATAATAGTTAAATAGGAATAGTTTTTAAAAAGAGGTGGTTTTGGTCAATCAGACATGGCATTATGCTAAGCAAGATAAATCATTAGATTTAGCAGTAAGGTAAGAAGAATGCTAATGATGTCCATGACACAAACAGATCTATAGAATGATGAAAACAAAACCCCACAGCATTGGATGAAAAAAATAATGTAAATTCAGGAAGCAGATATATTAATTATAGTTTTTTCAAAATATGTTAGCATGAAAAAGGAAGATTGGAAAAATAGAGGTCAAGAAAGTTCTACAGCATATTCATAAGCAAGTAAAAATACACAGTGGAGAAGGAAAAGTCCATAAAGCAAGAAGAGAGCACAGTTGTAAAGACAAGAGAATGTGAGAGAATAAAAAAAAAAAAAACAAAACAAAAAAAAAAACCAGAGCCTTAGTGAATAGTATTTCCATAGCAACAGATGGGTAGGCAAGGAGTTTCAACACAGATGTTGGTATGATAGATTTAGTACAATGAAGACCAGACAATTTATATGTTTGCTTTACCTGAGATTTAAGAGGAGAGTAAATGAAGTAGTGATAAGTAAAAGGAGTATCAGGAGAAAAGAGAGGGCTTGATATAGTCCTTTTGGAAAGAGGAGAAGAGATAGTAGCAGTGATGCTCAATGATATGGTTTTCCTTACCATTACTGTGTAAATTCAAACAAAGTTAAGTAATTTTTAGAGATTTAAAAAGGAACTATCCTTGTTTATAAAAAGTTATCAATTTAGAAATGTCTCATTTTTTAAGAGATATTTATTTATTTATTTATTTATTTATTTATTTTCTTGATAGAGAGTGCACAGGTGGTAGGAAGTGACATAGAGAGGGAAAAACAGACCCCCCACACACTGAGTGCAGAGCTCAAGGCAATGTGGGGCTCCATGCAGGGCTCCCTCCTAGGACCCTAGGATCACAACCTGAGCCAAAGATAGACGCTTAACCAACTGAGCCACCCAGGTGCCCCAGAAGTATTTAATTCTTAAAATTAGCATGAATGGATCAAGAAGATGTGGTATATATACACAATGGAATACTATGCAGCCATCAAAAGAAATGAAATCTTGCCATTTGCGACAACATGGATGGAACTAGAGCACATCATGCTTAGCGAAATAAGTCAAGCAGAGAAAGACAACTATCATATGATCTCCCTGATATGAGGAAGTGGTGATGCAACATGGGGGCTTAAGTGGGTAGAAGAAGAATCAATGAAACAAGATGGAATTGGGAGGGAGACAAACCATAAGTGACTCTTAATCTCACAAAACAAACTGAGGGTTGCTGGGGGGAGGGGGGTTGGGAGAAGGGGGTGGGATTATGGACATTGGGGAGGGTATGTGCTTTGGTGAGTGCTGTGAAGTGTGTAAACCTGGTGATTCACAAACCTGTACCCCTGGGGATAAAAATATATGTTTATAAAAAATAAAAAGATAAATTTAAAAAAAATTAGCCTCTAATTAGAAGTTAGAGAGGCCCTTGGAACTGTTCCTTAAATTGAGCTAAACAAGTATCTGGAAGAACGGTAAGGTTGTGCTATTATCTAAGTGTAAAACAATTGTCATGATGTTAAAAAAAAAAAAAAAGGACACATATTGCTAAGATTAAATGGCATTGGTATCACTGCTTTTATATACAATGTATCTATTCCTTATTTGAATAGAATTGGAAATTTCAAAAGTTATCATTAGGAAAGAAATAAAAGATGAAAATATTATTTTCAGGATGTTTTCTGTCAAGCAGGGAAGATATACATTGAAAAAAATCATAATAATCATTATAAATAACATAAAATACATAGATAAAGCACAGTGCTTAGTGATGATAGTTGTAACAAAGTAATTAACTCTTTCTTGATGTAACTACATATTTCAAAGGCTTAACATAAGGAAGGTAAACACCATGCCTTTCTCACATTTCTGATTAATTCATGCATCCAAAAATATTTACGGAGTACCAGTTACATGCTGTGATAGAATAGTGAATGAGATAGACATTATCCTTGTCCTGAAGTGGCTTACCTTCCAGTAGAGGAGAGGGATAATGAAAAGCCAAATTACATCATCTAGAGATAGATATTATAAAGAGATTACAAACTCTCACACAAAGCTGAAAAGGCAAGGGAGCCAAGTAGGATTTATTATAATCAAAACAAAACAAAAAAACCCAACAACAATGGCAAGGTACAAGGGAAAAGAAGGAAAAGGGAATAAGATTAAAGACAGGTAGGTTAAAATCATAAACATTTTGAATGTTGTGTGAAAAGTGAGTTTTATTCTAAAGGCTCTGTGAAACTACTGAAGGGTATCAAACAAGGGTATAACAGACTTATTTTAAAATGATGGCTTTACAATGTTTGAATTACAGTGGAGAGGAAAATTAAGATAGCATTTTGTGTAGGAAAAAAGGAAGAGAATAAGGAAGAAAGGATACAGAAATGAGAGAAAGAAAGAGGAAGGCAGAAAGGAGGAAACAAAAAATATTCAGATGAAAAAGCAAAAAACTAAAAAAAAGTATTTTGTGAAAGAAATAGAGGATGAATTCAAGAGATAAGAATCCAGGATAATTGGGGACACCTGCGTGGCTCAGTTGGTTAAGTGGCTGCCTTTGGCTCAGGTCATGATCCCAGTGTCCTGGGATTGAGTCTCACATCAGGCTCCTTGCTCGGCAGGGAGCCTGCTTCTCCCTCTGCCTCTGCCTGCCATTCTGTCTGCCTGTGCGCTCTCTCTCTCTCTCTCTCTCTGACAAATAAATAAATAAAATATTTAAAAAAAAGAATACAGGATAATTGTTTAATTATAGTCTTTACATCCAGCCTCCCTGCTTTCTAATCTTATCTTGTCTACTTATTCCTGTGTGACCCTGGGTAATGTCTTCCTTTGTCTCAAATTATTTGTAAAATGAGAATGATAATAGAACATATGATTGTCATATGATTGTCACTAATATTGAATTAATACCTGTGTTTTGCTTTGAATAGTACCTAGTAATAGTATCACATAAGTGATTCATAAATATTAGGAAAGAAAATTAAAAAGCAGAATATGCCTGTTTGGGTGATATTAAGGCAGAAAACACATTGAAGATGACCTCAGATTTCTCATTCCATTAATTGTACTGATGATAGCAGCAGCAATTTGGAGAGGGATTAAAAGAGGAAGCAAATTTGAAAGATAATAAGTTCAATGTTTAACATGTTGATTTTGAGTTACCTAAGGGGCATCTTATTAAGTTTGCTCATTAAGCAATTGCATTTTTAATCAGGACTTCAGTGAGAAAGTCTGTATTGAAGATAAATATTTGTGGATCATTTCTGTGTAGGAGCAGATGAAGTCATTTATTGTAGATGTTGTTACCTAGGGAAACTATGTAGATTTACAGAAGAAAGCTGCACCTAACATATACAGAATGAACAAAAAAAGAAAAGTGAGAAGGCATACCCAGGTTTGAAAAAAATAGGAAATATGTAAAAAATAGGAAATATAGAAATAAAGATTTCCAAGTGCTCAAAATTACAAAATGCTGACATAGCAAATAGGACAAGAACATAAAATTGCCTTTTTTTCCAGTGTATATTTTTCTCTGCTTTGTCAAAGATTATTTGACCATAGAGTTGAGGGTCCATATCTGGGTTCTCTACTCTGTTCCATTGGTCTATGTGTCTGTTTCATACAAAATATCAGGATTATTTGTTCCAGCTCTTTGAAAAATGCCAGTGGAATTTTGATCAGGATGGCATTGAAAGTATAGATTGCTCTAGGCAGTATAGACATTTTAACAATGTTTATTCTTCCAATCCATGAGCAAGGAATGGTCTTCCATCTTTTTGTGTCTTCTTCAATTTCTTTTATGAGTGTTCTGTAGTTCCACAAGTACAGATCCTTGACATCTTTGGTTAGGTTTATTCCCAGGTGTCTTATGGTTCTTCGTGCTATAGTAAATGGAATTAATTCTCTAGTTTCCCTTTCTATATTTTCATTGTTAGTGGGGTTTTTTTTGGGGGGAGGGGGGCTTCTGCTGTATCACCCTGATCTCTGCCTTTATCTTCACATGGTATTTTCTGTGTGTGTGTATGTGTGTGTCCCAATTTCCTTTTTTTCCTCACTGGTCATGTTAGATTAGGAACACATCCTACTTCTATACGACCTCCTTTTAATGAACTACCTCTGCAAAGACCCTGTTTCCAAATAAGGTTACATTTTAAGGTACTGAAGATTAAGAATTTTATATATAACTGGGGTTGGCATAATTCAACCTATCACACTAGCAGAGCTTCACTCAGATATAACAATGATATAATTTTAATATAAGCAGAAGAAATGAATGAGCATTAAATAATATTTTATAAACTCTATCTTCCTGCTTATAATCTTCCTACTTGCAATTACAAATCACAAGGACGATGTACTTGGAGAAAATACAGTGTAGTGAGATAGTGATCAGAAAAGAAAAAAAAAATTAAGTGAGACTCAGAAAAGAGTATCTAGCCCAGACTACAAGAGTTGAACACAATATGAATGCAGGTATTACAACCATCTGTTAGGCCAGTGAAAGGGAGCTGGGCAATGTAACTATATTGTTTAACAAGCCCACATGAGAAAGGTATTGGTGTGGCAAACAAAGGTAGAAGAAAAATTATTAAATTTCATTCCTACCTACAGCCCATTGACAAGCCCTTGAAACAGGCATTCCTCTAGGGACTCAACTGACTGATGTTAATGCTTTGCTAAGGGCAAAAGGCAATCTTAGCCCAACCCTCTGGAGACTTACATTATTCTTAACTCCCTCCCAACTTGGAAGTATATAATGGGCCACTCCTCATGACCCAGTGCAGCTCTTTCTGCACATGGGTCCTATGCTTTAAATAAAACCATGTTATTGGACCAAGGATGTCTCAAGAATTATTGGCTATCAACTTCAAATCCTAACACCTTCCCTGCATCAGTTGTGAGCAGTAAAATTACTACCTACTAATCACGGGACCATAGTGGAACTCCATAGAAGATTCAGTAAATCAAGACTTAACCATTTAAGGAAACAACTTGGTAAGGAAAAGTTTAAGCTTGAGCAGATATCTAGCCAACTCACAATATTAAACCAGCAAGAAATTATTATAAGGTATTCAAAAAAGATAAGCAATGACTAAGAGAAAACAATTCAAATGAAAGAAAATGTACCATAAGAAGGGTGAGAAAGTATAGTACTTTAATATCTAGACTCTGAAAACAAAAAGAAAATCAGAAGATATCATATAAATCTAGAAAAGTGCAAAAGAATGTATAGTTTCATCAATACAGTTTAAAAATTTTATTTATTTATTTGACAGAGAGAGAGGGAAAGAAAAGGAAAGAGAGCAAACACAAGCAGGGGTAGCAGCAGTCAGAGGGAGAAGCAGACTCCTCAAAGAACAAAGAGCATAATGTAGGACTTGATCCCAGGACCCTGGGATCATGACCCAAGCCAAAGACAGCTACTCAACCAACTGAGCCACCCAGTTGCCCCTCATCAGAACACTTTTAATAGCTATAAAAATTATGAAGTCATTTGTGTCATTTATAGTGAGCTTACAGAATGATCCTTATAATTTAATAGTTAAAATTATATATTTAGTTCAGCTTGTAGTAATGGTTACACTCACGTGTATTTTATGTTTCCGAGTCATTTACTATTCATTATTTAATGTAGTTTTTCAATATGGAGAGTTGATTAAGTGTCAGTTACTATAACAAGTGCTGATATACAAAGATGAGTAAGAACAGAGTTCCTTCCTTCAAATGCTTACAGTCTATGGCTGACACTGAGAAATGAACAAAGGGTTAAAAAAAAAAACTAGGAAAAAGTAGCTAAAAAAAGTAATATTACTTAATTTCCCTCTCTAAAAAACAAGAAAAGTTTTCAAGCCAATGTAAGTAGAAAGGACTCCTTCAATTGCTGGAGACCCAACATCTTACAGATGATTTACCTGTGCCTGCTGGAGATCATGATAGAAAACTGAGATATCTGTGCATCTACATCCTATTGCTAAGTCTGATAGTTTATGGATCATTTAAATAATTTATTTAACCAAGTGCCCAAAAAGGCATCTAACCTTAATTAGGAATAGCAATTTACAAAGCATTTAAGATTTACACAGGGTAAATCTTTCCCAGATTATGTGTGACCAATTTCATCACTTACATAGAAGAAGCTATTTCTTTGGACAAATTCATCAAGAAAATACATTAAACCAGTAATTCCCTCAGATAAACAACAAACAAACAAACAAAAACTACTCCTACAGACTAAAAGAGAGAAGATACAATATTGCTAGGCAGATAAATTAAATGTGCTGTGCCATATACCTTAGAACTTATGTTTTCTTTTATTATGAAAATTTAAGTGGCCTTTTCCTTCCTATTATCAGTAGATGGAAATGTCTGAGAAGGCTCTTAAAGCTAATGCTGTTGTGATAGCTTCTAGACCCTAAATATTCAAATTGCATGCAGTCTAATTCTCAGTCCCCAAACACTCTATTTCTGCATTCATCTATAAAATGGGAATGATAATATAATGTGACACAAAACATTACTGTGAAAATAAAATGAAATAACATATAGAAACTTTAGGATAGTGCCTGGCACCAAGGAAATCTGTAGAAGTATCAACTTTTATTATTCTTGAAATTCCTAAGTAAATGATACTCTATAATAAATAACAAAAATTTTTGTTATTTTTATTCAGGCTTTGATAAGCCTGATTTATAATCAGCTTCAAAAAGTTATGCTAAAAGTGATAACCATGATAGCATACATGAACATGAAATCTTTACTTCTGATTGAGCTAATTACTTCATACTTCCAAAATAATTCCATTTTGTTCACCTGGTCACAGTCTGGGTATTTAAAAATGGGTATTTACAGGAATTCAATAAAGAGTCAGGATATAAAATCAATGCACAGAAATCAGTTGCATTTCTTTACACCAACAATGAGACAGAAGAAAGAGAAATTAAGGAGTCAATCTCATTTACAATTGCACCCAAAACCATAAGAAACCTAGGAATAAACCTAACCAAAGAGGCAAAGAATCTATACTCAGAAAACTATAAAGTACAAATGAAAGAAATTGAGGAAGACACAAAGAAATGGAAAAATATTCCATGCTCATGGATTGGAAGAACAAATATTGTGAAAATGTCTATGCTACTTAAAGCAATCGACACATTTAATGCAATCATTATCAAAATCCCATCCATTTTTTTCAAAGAAATGGAACAAATGATCCTAAAATATATATGGAAACAGAAAAGACCTTGAATAGCTAGAGAAATGTTGAAAAAGAAAGCCAAATTTGGTGGCATCACAATTCCAGTCTTCAAGCTTTATTACAAAGCTGTCATCATCAAGACAGTATGGTACTGGCACAAAAACAGATACATAGATCAATGGAACAGAAGAGAGAGCCCAGAAATAGACCCTCACCTCCATCATCAATTAATCTTCGACAAAGCAGGAAAGAATGTCCAATGGGGGAAAAAAAAACAAAAAACAGTCTCTTCAACAAAAGGTGTTGGGAAAATTGGACAGTCACATGCAGAAAAATGAAACTGAATCATTTTCTTACACCACACACGAAAATAGACTCAAAATGGATAAAGGACCTCAATGTGACACAGGAATCCATCAAAATCCTTAAGAACACAGGCAGCAACCTTTTTGACCTCGACTGCAGTAACTTCTTCCTAGAAACATTGCCAAAGGCAACGGAAGAAAGGGGAAAAATGAACTGTTGGGACTTTATCAAGATCAAAAGCTTTGGCACAGCAAAGGAAACAGTCAAGAAAACCAAAAGAAAACCAGCAGAATAGAAGAAGATATTCACAAATGGCATATCAGATAAAGGGCTAGTGTCCAAAATCTATAAAGAACTTATCAAACTCAACACCCAAAGAACAAATAATCCAATGAAGAAATGGGCAGAGGACATGAACAGACATTTCTGCAAAGAAGACATCCAGATGGCCAACAGACACATGAAAAAGTGCTCCACATTACTCGGCATCAGGAAAATATAAATCAAAACCACAATGAGATACCACCTCACACAAGTCAGGATGGCTTAAATTAACAAGTCAGGAAATGACAGATGCTGGCGAGGATGCTGGAGAAAGGAGAACCCTCCTATACTGCTGGTGGAAATGCAAGCTGGTGCAACCACTCTGGAAAACAGCATGGAGGTTCCTCAAAAAGTTGAAAATAGAGCTACCCTAGTACCCAGCAATTACATTACTGAGTATTTACCCTAAAGATACAAGTGTAATGATCCGAAGGGGCACATGCTCCCAAATGTTTATAGCAGCAGTGTCCACGATAGCCAAACTATGGAAAGAACCTAGATGTCCATCAACAGGTGAATGGATCAAGAAGATGTGGTATATATATACAAATATATATACAAAGGAATACGATGCAGCCATCAAAAGAAATGAAATCTTGCCATTTGTGTCAACATGGATGGAACTAGAGGGTATTATGCTTAGCAAAATAAATCAGAGAAAGACAATTATCATATGATCTCCCTTAGTGCAATCAGAGAATGACAATTATCATATGAGGAAGTTGAAAGGCAACATGCGGATTTGGGGGTAGGAAAAGAATAAATGAAACAAGATGGGATCAGGAGGGAGACAAACCATAAGAGACTCTTAATCTTCCAAAATAAACTGAGGGTTGCCAATGGGGAAAAGGGTAGAGAGAGAGTAGCGGGGTTATGGTGAAGGTATGTGCTATGAAGTGCGTAGACCAGGCGATTCACAGACCTGTACCCCTGGGGCTAATAACACATTATATGTCAATAAAAAATGTTTTTAATTAAAAATTAAATAAATAAAAATAAAAATGGGTATTTAATGTTTAAATATCAGTAGAAAATATATCAGATTCATAATCAAGCACAAAAAAACCTTTAAAGTCTTTTAATATAGAATATATATAGTAAAACCAATATTATTGATTAGGTAGAAGGCAAACATGGCCATAAACCTTAACCTAATGGTAGGTCATCAACTTCTTCAAGATATCTTTTTTTTTTTAAGATTTTATTTATTCATTTTACAGACAGAGATCACAAGTAGGCAGAGAAGCAGGCATAGAGAGAGGAGGAAGCAGGCTCCCCACTGAGCAGAGAGCCTGAGCGGGGTTCAATCCCAGGACCTGAGATCATGACCTGAGCCGAAGGCAGAGGCTTTAACCCACTGGACCACCCAGGCGCCCCAAGATATCTTTTTCTTAAAATCAGCATGAAGTTTCCTAATCTGACAGAGAAGAGTAATATTTAGAGGAACATCCTACATTTAATAGAAATTGATTTATATATCAATTATGTATTCAGAAACAAGAAGGTGAGTTGATTTAATACATTGTTAAGAGTATGAGTTCTGTTGTCAAAAAGTTTTGGATAAAAATTTGTCTCTGCCTTTTGTTGGTCTTTTAATCTCAAGTTTTTGCAACTATAACAAAAATACTGAACGTAAGTGAAATAACAGTACCTTGCTTATGAGGTTATTGTGGGAGCCGAAAGAATTCAAATTAATTACCACTAAGTAAATATTATCTTCTTTCATTGTTATTCAAAGGTTAAAATAATAAATGGCCAAAATAATAATACCATGGTGCTTACTAAAGCATTTAGAAAGGTGTATTTTTCCCCCTCACGAATAAAATAGTTAAAGCTATAGAATTCAGGCAAAGTGCATAAAATTTTTAGTAGGATTCAGATGCACAGCTCTCACTAGATTTGTGAGATATACAATGAACACATGCACACACACACACACTGATGTGGGAAACAAAGGCAGAAGAAAAATTATTACATTTCCTTACTACCTACAGACCATTTGACAAGTCCTTAAAACAGGCTGAATGACATTCATCTAGGGACTCAACTGGCTCTATGTTAATTCTTTGCTAAGGGCAAAAGGCAATTTTGAACCAACTCCCAGGAATCTTTAAGTCTACTTTAAAGATAAACTTCCTTTATCTCTGTTTCCCAAGATACATGTTGGTAATCATCCCCCAAGCATATGACCCACCACTGTACATCTATCTGAAGGGTCTCATGACTAAGGTTTTATTAGATAGTAATAAATGACTTTTTCCCAACAATAGCCAGCCCCCTCAAAGTCGTGGAAACCTTGTTCCCAAAATTCATTAGAGACTTATGCTATCCTTAACCCCCCTTTCAACTTGAAAGTAAATAATAGATCACTCCTCATGACCCCCGGGGAAGCTCTTTCTGCCTATGGATCCTGTCCCTATGCTTTAATAAAATCACCTTCTTAGTGTGCCGGTGTGGCCTCAGCTGGTTAAATGTTTGCCTTCTGCTCAGGTCATGATCCCAGAATCCTAATTCCAGCCCTATGATGTAGGGAATCCCTGCTAAGCAGGTTGTCTGCTTTTCCTCTCCCTGTGGCTTGTGCTCTCTCTCTCTTACTATCTTTCAAATAAATAAAATCTTAAAAAAAAAAAAAACTCCATTTTTTGCACCAAAGAGGTCTCAACAATTCTTTTTTGCCGTCAGCTTTGAACCCTAACATCTTTCCTACATCACACACTTCAAAATATGCTATCATTTGTCCTTTACAAATTTGTAAAATATCTTTGGCTCCAGCTAAGTTTGAAAAAAGGAAAATAATTTAATATTAAAAATACAAAATATAATTATCTCCATGGGAAATTTTCTTGTATACTGAACTTAACATTCTTTTGTTATAAAAACAGGAGTTATTTTATTACTATAGATCTTCCAGATCTTGGTTTTATATTTCATCTAAAATATATAAGACAGGATTAATTTCTTCCTCTTCCAAATGCAATGGTAATAAAATTTTTAAGTACTTTGAATCCGGAAAATATTCAAACTAAAAGTTTTTATAAGCATGTTATTTTATGCTCAAGATACAAAAGAATAGCTACTTATTACAACTTGTATGGTTTTGTTTTAAGAATGAAATTTTATTGCATGAATATTATTGTAGTATAGTTATTTCACTTTATAACCAATCTTTTGATATTTCATGCATCTCCCTGGATTTTGAAAAAAAAAAAAATGCTAGTGCATCAAGAACATTAAGCATTTCAGGGCTGTTGGGTGCTAGTTTCCTCCCTCCCCTTTCCTGTGAAGAGGGAAAACATGGTAGATCACTTGTTTCAGTTTATATGATTACTTTAACTCAACTAATACCATCTGTAGGAAGAGAAACCTGGACATTTGTATACATCTGGGCACGAATAACATGTTGCTACAAAACTGATTAATAATTGTATTTAGGAGGACATGATTAGCTATATTTGCATCTTGGTCCCAGTGGGACAGTAGAAAATGAATATTTGTCATTCCTCCCTTACCTTAATTTTATTTATTTATTTTTTTAAGATTTTATTTATTTATTTGACAGATAGAGATCACAAGTAGGCAGAGAGGCAGGCAGAGAGAGAGGAGGGGGGAAGCAGGCTCCCCGTTGAGCAGAGAGCCCGATGTGGGGCTTGATCTCAGGACCCTAAGATCAGGACCTGAGCTGAAGGTAGAGGCTTTAACCCACTGAGCCACCACCCAGGCACCCCCTTACCTTAATTTTAAAAGGCTGCTAAACAATGTGATAATCTGTGTGAGAGGTATTTCTGAAAAGTCTAATGCAAAAGTGGATGCTTTTCATTTTCTTTAGTACAGGTTACAGAAGCACATTATATAACTTAAAAAAATGCCTTAAATCAAATTTTTATTTGTATATTTTCAATAAAAAATGATTTTATGGTCAAAGGAGTCAGTGTGTTTTCTGTTAAGTTCTATATAGCCTTGAAACTATCTTTAATTGTAAGTAAGCTTTCAGATATATAACTCTACATGTGGGTTTAAGATTTTTTTGTAAATCTATACAAAGTCTAAACAAAGTATGGATACTTTAAATAACTCACGCATACCTGAGTCATCCGGTAATAACTTGATTTCACATATCTAGAAATATATAGAAATGATGATTCTTTTTCAAGTTCTATAGAAGAAATTTTAAAGGGCAATTTAAAACAATCTTATTTACTAACTCTTTGTAAGAGAACAATTAGAATCAAAACAATTCTTTTTCTTTACCAATTATGAAGTCTCATATTTTTTCTTTCTCTACCTCTTTTCTTTTTTTCCTCTTACACACAGGAGACCAAATCCCTAAGATGTATAACTATAATGTAAATACTGATAATGGATAGGTAAGAAGGTCTTTGAACAAATTCATTTCTCTAATACCACACTTTATCTCTATTCATATTTCTTTTAGTATATTTCGTACAGCATTTAGTGAGGTCATATTTTGTATAAATATAGTGATGTTTTATATATACTACCAGTACTTCTAAAATTTAATGTACATACATATCACCTGAGGATTTTATAAAATTACAGTTTCTGACTCAGCAGGTCTGCAGGGAAATCATGCTAACAAGCTCCCAGTTTTGTGGTCTGAGGACTGTGTCAGAACAGGGAAGAAGTAAACCATTTACTCCTCCCAGCATCCCTCAGAGTAGGTACAACTAACATTTCCATCTTACAGGAACTTCAAGCCAAACAGTTGAAGCAGTTTTCCCAGGGGGGGGGGGGGGGGAGTTAAATAAAATAAAATGTTGGCAAGGAGTGTAATGTGTATCCATCTTCAGGCTCCCACACTTTTCATCCCAGCCCTATACTGTCTGACAGGTAATTAAGACCAAGTATCCAAAGGTTTATTCACATGGGTAAGGGAAAGGGAGGGAAAGAGAAAGTGAGAGAGGGAACCTGGAAGAGAGGAACAAAGGGAAGGGCAGAGGAGGGCTAGAGAAGAGGGGAAATGAGGGGAACAGGTAAGACAAAACAGAAGACCAGGTTTATGACAAAATAGGTGTGCTAATTATTTCCTTTCCACTTTAAGAATCAAAATCTGTAGTACAATCACCTGATAATTACACAGAGTAAGATTTGCTTAGTCACCTCTGAAAGGCAATGACTAGTATGTCTCATTTAATTAGATTTGTCCTTCCATTTCCAGAAGATCTTATTGACTATCACTTGTGGTCTATGTGGATTATTAGGACTTCATTTGAGCTCAAGTTATGGAAAGACATCTGGAATAAAATGATCATATTGAGGGGAATTTTTAGCCTCTAATGAGATTGTTTCACCATCTTTAAAATTATTTTCAGAGATCATACTCTCTTACTTTTTATTATAATCATCTCTACTTCATTATTGTCACAGACCCAATTTGCTTTTGATACTGCAAATAAAGTTATACATGAATTTTTTTTAAAGATTTTATTTATTTGACACAGAGAGAGAAAGATCACAAGTAGGCAGAGAGGCGTGTGGGGGGGGGGGGAAAGCAGGCTGAGCAGATCCTAGTGAGCAGAGAGCCCGATGTGGGGCTCGATCCCAGGACCCTGAGAATATGATCTAAGCCAAAGACAAAAGCTTAACCCATTGAGCCACCTAGGGGCCCCATGTCAAAAGTGAAACAAAAGATTGGAGTGATATAGGAGTATTAGATTTTTTCGTATAGTAGTGAACAGTCATGGAGTGCTTTTGATGTGACAGATACTGTTATAAACCTATGCTGGGTATATAGTGGTGAAAGAAAAAAACAGAACAAACCCTTGCTTGATGATGCCTATATACTAGTAGGAGAACAATTAACAGATAATAAAATGCCAGGTAATGATAAGCACTAAGGAAAAAAATAAAGCCACAAAGCTAAAAATAATGGGAGAGAAGATACTCTTTTGGATGAGGTGGTCAGAGAGGGCTCTTGTGAAAAGGAAATTGGAGCAGAAGCCTGAAGAAGTGAGGGAGGAAGCCAGATACCTATCTAGAGAAAAAGCATTCTTGTGCTTAGTGACACAAGTGAAAGAAACCAACATAGTAGAGTTTACTGTTTCTGAAAAACATCAAGGTAGTCAGCATGGCTGGGAGCAGTGAAAGGAGAGGGAGGAAATGAAGTGACAGAGGTGACTGTAATAAACATTGGATAGAAGAGTTTCATTCATTTAAGGAGTAATACAAACTACACTAATTCGAGTTTTAGACTCTGCTTTCGGAGAAATCAATGAAAGCAGTATACTCCTCCACCAAACCTCACTCTACTCGACCACATATTGCTATGTAAGGAGAGAAATTAATTAATCAGGTATGATTATTAATTTTACCAGAATATTTTCATCATGATATTTACATATGTTTACATATATATACATACACATATGTTTGCATATATACACATTTGAATATACATACACACACAAACTTAGCCACACACAACACATATACATACACACACAAACTTAGCACTTCTAGAGAAGTGCTGGTAGAAAGTGCTGTATTTTTTCTCAAATGCAAATTTTGATTTAAAAATTACTTTTAGGAGGTCCTGGAGCATTTTCTATGTGTCAGAAATAATTCTTGGTGCTGGGGATACAGCAGTAAACAAAAAGACAAAAAGTAGGGGCACCTGGATGGCTCAGCAAGTTGAGTGTCCAACTCTTGATTTTAGCTCGGGTCATGACTTCAAGATCCTGGGATCAAGTCTCCTTTTGGGATCTGTACTCAGCGAGGAGTCTGAGATTCTCTCTCTCTTTCTCCACCCCTTCCCCCACCATGCTTGTTCACTCTCTAGACAAATCTTTTTTAAAAAATAACAATTAAAAAAAGAAAAGGAGGGGGTATCTGGGTGGCTCAGTCAGTTAAGCATCTGCCCTCAGCTGAGGTCATGATCCCAGAGTCCTGGGATGAGCCCCTTATCGGATTCCCTGCTTAGCAAGGAGTCTGCTTCTCCTTCTCCCCTCTGCCCCACGCCCTGTGAACACTCACTCTTTTTTTTTTTTTTTTAATTTTTTTTTTTTATTTGACAAGAGAGAGATAACGAGAGGGCAGAGAGGCAGGCAGAGAGAGAGAGAGAGGAGGAAGCAGGCTCCCTGCTGAGCAGAGAGCCCGATGCGGAACTCGATCCCAGGACCCTGAGATCATGACCTGAGCCGAAGGCAGCAGCTTAACCCACTGAGCCACCCAGGCGCCCGAACACTCACTCTTTAATAAAATCTTTTAAAACAATAAAAATAAAAGGACAAAATATTTGCCTTTAATGTCTACGTTTTAATAAAACAAAGTTACACACACACATGAAAGTAATAAGAAACAGTGTAGAAATAACATATATGTTCTTAAATATTTAAAATGTTACCTTAGAAGTGGGAATGGGGAGGGGAGTATATAAAATATCAATGAAAAATTAAGAATTGCTACATTAAAGGTAGAAAAAGTGGTTAAAAAGGACAGAATTAAAAACAATTAACAAAGGAAATAAGAATGAAGGAATTAATGTGAAGAGAAGTCAATCATTTATTTTGAATGCATCCTGAAAGTTCATATGCCTGTTACTTCCTTATTTGACCTTTTTTCTCTCTTTTGCTAATTTCCCAATACCTTTCTGGTATCCCATCAGTACCAAAGCCAAAGTTACTATATTATTTCCATAAAAATCCCATTAATATGTTTCTTTGTGTATAATAACCATCCCAAAAGGAATGTTCTAGTGGTAACATCTTAAATCATGCATTATCTTAGTGGGAGAGCTTTGAGTTTCTCCCCACATTAAGTATGAGGTTGACTGTAGGCTTTTTGTAGATAGCCTTATCAAGATGTGTGGTTCCCTTCTATTCCTAGGTTTTATGAAAATTTTTATGAGTGGGTGTTGGATTTTATCAAATTATTTTTCTTCATTAATATAATCATGTAACTTTTTTTTTTTAAAGATTTTATTTATTTTTTTGACAGAGAGAGATCACAAGTAGGCAGAGAGGCAGGCAGAGAGAGAGGAGGAAGCAGGCTCCCTGCCGAGCAGAAAGCCCGATGCAGGACTTGATCCCAGGACTCTGAGATCATGACCTGAGCCGAAGGCAGCGGCTTAACCCACTGAGCCACCCAGGCGCCCCATCATGTAACTTTTTAAGTCTGTTAATGTGATGGATATTATTGATTTTCAAATGTTGAACTGACCATGTGTACCTGGATAAACCCACTTGGTCTTGGTCATATAATTCTTCATGTAAACTGTTGATTTGATATGCTAATATTTTACTGAGGATTTTTTACATTCATGTAAAAAATTTATGTAGTTATGAGAACTACTACCTCTGGTTTTCTCAAAATATCCTTGTCTGCTTTTTGTGTTTAGGGCAATACTAGCCTCATAGTATGAGTTAGGTATTCCCCTCTGCTTCTGTCTTCTGAAACAGATTTTAGAGAATAGTTAATTCCTTTATGTTTGGTTGAATTTATCAATGAACCCATTTGAGCTTGGTGCTTTCTGTTTTGTAAGATTATTAAGTATTGATTCAATTTCTCTGATATAAGATTGTATAGATCATCTATTTCTTGTGAGTTTTAGAAAATGTGTCTTTCAAGGTCTATTTCATTTAAGTTATCAAATTTGTGGCTGTAGAGTTGTTCATAATATTCCAGTACCTTTTAATTTCCATAAGTTCTATAGTGATGTCCCCTCTTTTGCTTCTGATATTAATTCATACCTTTTAAAAAGGTTTTGTTGTTGTTGTTGTTGTTGTTGTTTTGTTTCTTTTTGGCTTAGCCTGGCTATAGACTCAATGATTTTACTGATCTCAAATGATGTGCTTTTTGTCTCATTTCCTGTATTTATTTTTTAAAAGATTTATTTGAGAGAGAGAGAATGCACAAGCCAGGGGGAGAGAGGCAAAGGGAGAGGGAGTGGTAGACTCCCTAATAGGCAGGGAGGCCGATGCTCAAGACCTGGAAATCATGACCTGAGTTGAAGGCAGATGTTAAACCAACTAAGCCACTCAGGTGCCCCGCCTGTATTTATCTTTAATTTCATCGATTTCTGCTCTAGTTTCTTCTGCTTACTTTGGATTTAATTTGCTTTTCTTTTACTAATTTCCTAAGGTGAAAACCTAAATAACCGATTTTACATTTTTTCCTTCTTGTCTAATATAAGCACTATATGCTATAAATTTCTCAAAGCATTACTTTGAGAAAGTATCCCACAAATTGATAAACTGTATTTTCATTTTATTTAAAAAAATGGTTTCTCCTGAGATTTCTTCTTTGATCTATATATTATTTAGAAGTATGTTGTTTGCTCTCCATACATTTGGGGGGGGGATCGTACTTGTTTCTATTGATTTCTAGTTTAATCCTACTGTGGTCTAAGAGCAGACACTGTATGATTTCTAGTTCTTTAAGAGTGCTCATATTTTATATACTAGAATGTGTTCCATCTTGTTCAATGTTCCATGAAAGCTTGAGAAGGTGTGTTTTCTGCTGTTATTGGGTGAAGTAGATTCTAAAGATATTATATCTAGTTGGTTAATGATGCTGTTGAGTTCAATTATGTTCTTACTGATTTTCTGCTGGATCTATTCATTTCTGAGAGAGAGGTGTTAGGGTCTCTAACTGTGAAAATGGATTCTTCTATCTCTTCTTATAATTCTATCAGTATTTCTTTCATGTGGTTTGATGCTCTGTTGCTAGACACATACTATAAAGAATTATGTCTTTTGAAGAATTGACTCCTTTGTCATCATGTAATAGCTTTCTTTAAGAACTTTTCTTACTTTGAGGTCAGTTCTGTATAAAGATAATATAGCCACTCTTGTTGTTGTTGTTTTTTAATGTTTGATTAGTGTTACAAAATTGATAGGAAAAATATGTGTCTATATATATAGCAGTGTCTATATATAAAGCAGGTTTCTTATAGATAACACATAATTGTATCTTTGTGTGTGTGTGTGTCTATATATAAAGCATATTTCTTATAGACAAAACATAATTGTATCTTTTTTTTAATCTACTTGGACAATCTTGGTCTTTTAATTGGTACATCTAGACCACTGCATTAAAAGTGGTTGAAATAGTTGGATTAATATATCATATTTATTACCATTTTCTATGTGCTGCCCTTTCCTTGTTCTTTATATTTTAGTTTAATAGCTTTTTAGCTATTAATAGCTAAATATTTAATAGCTAATAATAGCTAGCAGCTAATAGCTTTTTAGTTTAAAACTTTTGTTGATATATCCTCTGTACCATAGATTCTTTCTTCAGCTAGTGTTAAGTCTACTGATTCGCCTATTAAAGGCATTCTTTATTCTTGTTACAATATCTCTAGTGTTTCTTTCTTAGGATTTCCATCTCTCCACTTACATTGCCCATCTGTACTTACATGCTCTCTAATTTATCCAGAGAGCCCTTAGGATAGTAGTCATTGTTGTTTTAAATATCTGGTCTAAAAAATCCAAAATCTCTATCATCACTGTTTTTTTTTTTAAGATTTTATTTATTTATTTATTTGATAGAGATCACAAGTGGGTAAAGAGGCAGTCCAAGAGAGAGGAGGAAGCAGGCTCCCTGCAGAGCAGAGATCCTGATATGGGGCTTGATCCCAGGACCCTGGGATCATGACCTGAATCAAAGGCAGAGGTTTTAACTCACTGAGCCACCCAAGCACCTGTATCATCCCTGGTTGTGATGCTTCCCCTTCCTCTTTGTGGTTTTGGTTTTTGGAATGTTTTGTAATTTTTTTTTTTCTTCGTAGCTGGACATGATGGACTGGGCAAAAGGAACAGTTGTAAATAAGCCGTTAATGATGCGACAGTGAGGCGTGGGGAGAGGGGAAGTTTCCGTATATCCTATGATTAGGTCTTGGTCTTTTACAGAACCTGTGCCTCTGGACTTAAAGGTGTCTTTTTTTTTTCTCCTCCCTTAGATAGGTAGGATGGGCTGGAGTTGGTATTTCTCTTCACCAGGTCAGTTAGGCCCTGCTAATACTCCAATGGGTTAGGGTCTAGTTAAACTAGTTAAACTTTTAAGGCAGGCCTTTTTAAGAAGGAGAGTGCTTTGGTATATTTCAAAATTGCTCTATTCACCTCCCCTCTTCCTCCTGGAAGTCAGAGGGTATTTTTTTCTTTTATTATGGGAATATGGTTGAGCCCTTAGAAGTAAATCTCACAGTATTGTGGGCCCTTTATGACTGAGTCACCTTGGAGTTTTTAAGGCTCACTTTTGTCTGCACTGAACCTCCAGCAATTCATCAACAGCAGTTCAGGTTTTCCCTACCCCAACACTGGTTTCCTTGGCCATTCCCAATCAGGAGTCTCTTCGGGTAAGCCAGATTCTCCTTTGAATCCTGGAAGCAGTGGTTTGACCTCTGAGCTCATTTCTGTAATGGATCTAAGAAGAGATGATTTTTCAATCTGAGTCTTACCTGTTCAAACAGCACGGGAATTTCCAAGCTCCTTATATACAAACCCCAAATCAGAAGTTCTTATCACATTTCCAAGTAGTTATTTTGTTTTAAAACTCAACCTAAGAAAATTTTGCTTAATGCAAGCTCAGTATAAGAAATAGCTATGTCAAATGCTCTACCATTGAGCTATATCCCCTAAATCAGAGAACTTAGATTTTACTCCCCACCCATGGGACCACGAACAGATCCTCTTGCTGACTCATGCTTCTATTGCCCCATCTGTAATGTGAGGATAATAGTAATAATCACTTCAGTAGGTAGCTAGGAGAAAAAATATCACAAGAAAGGATATGTGAATATATATACAATAGAACACTATGCAGCCATCAAAAAACTCTGAAATTTTGCCATTTGCTATGATGTGAATGGAATAGGAGGTATTATACTAAGTGAAATAAGTCAATCAAAGAAAGACAATTATTGTATGATCTCACTGACATGAGGAATTTGACAAATAAGACAGAGGATCATAGGGGAAGGGAGGGAAAAATGAAACAGGATGAAACCATAGAGGGAGACAAATCATGAGAGACTCTTCATCTCAGGAAACAAACAGGATTGCTGGATGGGAGGGTGATAGAGGGATGGGGTGGCTGGGTGTTGGACACTGGGGAGGGTATATGCTACGGTGAGTGCTATGAATTGTGTAAGACTGATGAATCACAGACCTGTATCCCTGAAACAAATAATACATTATATGTTAACTAAAAAAAGAGGAGGGGTGTATGTGAAAATTTGCCAGGAGAGCTGATCTTGAAAGTGCTCAGCATATATAGTGCATATATGCACACATATGTACTAGTTTAAAAGAGTATATCTTTAAAACTATTCAATTGTAAAGGCCATGAGCTAAAATATACTTTATCATAAAATGTCAGCATTTCAAAGATATCCTTAACGACATGAGTTTTTGTTTCTCTGTATCATCCTTAATGTGAGTCTGGCTCCCCTTGGTGTCAGGATGGTTACCCATGGCAAGCAGATCTGTATGTTGCCCTATACACATCCAATACTGGGGGCTGGGGAAGAAGAAGCAAAAGGGAGGAAAGATTTTTTTAAAAAGAACTGCAAATGGAATGGAGCTATAGGGTGGGCAGGATATTCTATGTAAGTAATGGTTTATCTCTAGAGTTTCTCAAACAAAAGTTATCTTCCATGGGACCATGAACATTGAGGTATTCCTGGCATGTGAGAAAAGGGAAGACATGACATTCACATAGAGTGACCAAATAATTTATCATTCAAATTGGGAAAAGTGAAGGAGAGTAAATGGGAAAACAATATTCTGGATTGCCCCAGGCCAAAAAAAAAAAAAAAAGGATGTATAGATACCAATATTATTTTCAGAACGTTTTAGTTAGCTTTTACAGAAACTAGATAAAACATACATTTTTCCCCCCTTTAATGGATAGACAAGTCATGACTTTGGCCAGAAAAATTTAAGTTTGAAGATTGGGTTAAAGTAAATCTGAAGACCAACTCTGAAGACCATCTAATCTTTGATGTTATTGCATAAGACCTAAAAGCCAATACTGGAAAATAACATGCTTAGATTAGAAATACAGCAATGTTGAAAACCAACCTGGGCTCAAATAACATATCACAAAATTACAAAGAATATACAGAATTAAATGATAAAATCAGCATAGTTGTAGGTGATCCTTCTAAATATGGGGGGAGGAATCAAATCTCTGTACTAAGAAACAAGTATGTAGGAGTGCTGACAACTGACTCCATGTTGGCTCTCCATTTTGTTTGTGCCTACTCAATGACTTCCCTTGGGGCTATGTGTTCCAGGTCTCTTCAGAGCCTTGTTCTGATAAAATAACATGCCAAAGGTGCCACTTCAGGTAACAAGTAGAGATGAGTAGTATACAGATGGCACCACGTTAGACAACTGCACTTTAATCTCACTACAATGCCCCCTTGCTCTATAAAAGCTGTGGGTTAAAGCCCAGATAGGAGTAGAGAATCAATGTGTAGTGCCAGGATCATTTGTGCACCCAATCCCCACTGCAATTTTTCTCTAAGTAATGCTCAGTAAATGGTATGGACTGGATTGTTTCATTTTGCAGTCTCAAAGTGCTTTCCCAGCCTGGACGACAGTTTCTTGTCTGCCTTCCACCTTCTAACACATGTATAATTTATATACAGTAGAAAATAGAGGAACTAAGAATATAGGGGAAAAATGCTAAGAATCAGAAGGTTCTAATTACTTAAGATAAATTTTTACTTTGTGCTGCCAGCTAGAAAGAGCTACAGGCTACCTAATTTCACCTTGATTAATTGGCTTCAGGAAGTAATACTACTTATTGTTCTCATTACTTGTTAAGAAGATGCAGGCTTATGAGGCAGAGATTCATTTAGCCCAGTCCCATTCAAGGAAACACCTAGCAGGAACGCATACCCTATTGAAGCCATTCTAGAATACCTAGAGGCAGAGCCAAGGCAGAAATGGAAAGATATCAGAAAAGAAGGGTACATAAAACAAGAATCTTTTATATAACTATCCTTTTCATTTTAATCATAAGGTGGTGGAATCAAAAATCTAGGCTTTTTAGTATTTTAGTCCTGAGTAGCAGCTGAGAGAAGGTTTTTTTAACCTTTTTATTCTTAGTGGTCCTAAATTTAAACATCTGGAAATTTTCCACTTCTTTTAAAAATGTTTATTTGCTTCAGTGAAAAATGTGGTAGTATGTGTGGTAACAGTACCAATAAAAAATTATACCATAGTTAATTACTTCTTTTGATGTTATAGTATCTGCAAATACATAGTCTTTATTAGAAACATTTGCAACAACTTAGTGGTTATACAAAATACTGGTAATACTTTATATAAGGCTTTATATTTACCTGTAATAATATTTTGTAAAAGGCTGGTATCAACCAAATAATCCTACTTTCTTATTTCTATTTACTTATATAAGCAAAGGGGAATTCTATACCCTAACTTCTTATTCAAAAAATTCTAGTCATTTTACATCTCTGACATTTCTCCTGGCCATTGATTTTCTCACATCTTAACTTCAGCTGAGGACATTAGGCTTTGGCTTATAAGGTCAACTGCAAATTTTCACTGTGTCTTCTCTGGAGCAATGATTACAAAATTCACTAATGATACATCTTTACCTACATAATACCTAACATCATGGTCATACTCTTCTCTGTGCCTTCATTAAACTAATGTCAGTCATTTGGTCTTTGTGTTTTAGAGATGGGAGACCTATTGCTAATCAACATTTCTGTTGAGGCAAAAATATACAATTGGCAAGCACATATAGGAATCTTTTCAGCTCTATTACATCATCAAGTTGAAAGCAAGCAATCTCAGATCATACATTTTTAAAAACTCCTTATTCCACACTATCAAGTTTTGGCCTCAATTGTGGAAGTGGAGCTATATGAACATAGTAGAGGTAGTTTCTTGTCTCCTTAATTGGCAGTCTCATCCTAAAGAGTAACACTCTTTACCTAGTATATTGGGGCCTCCAATCATTTACTCATTCATTCAAGTATTGCTTCAATACACATTGTGCACAGGCATAATAAAACTATGTAACAGCATCAGATCATGAGAATAAAACAAAACAAGTCCAACAACACATGTACTACACTCATGAAGATTATAATCCAGTGAGGATAGGATATTAAATAAGTAGATACTTATTATAATCTGTCTAAATGAAAAATAAAGGATAAATGCTTAGAAAGTACCCTGAGAAAGGAACTTTTAAAATATAACATGGAAGATAAGTTGCTACAAACCTAATGGAGAGAGTAGAATACAGAGAACCCTAGTTGACTCCAAGATAGGAGGTAGGCAATGAAGTAGATAAACATACCAAAGATTGGTGGCAATTTGTAGGTTTAGGTTGTTACTCATGTACCCCTATAACCTCTATTTTACAAATTACATGTTTTTAAAGGAAAAAAATTTCATATTTCAAATATTCTGAACTGAACTTTTTCCCCATTGTTTTAAGAAAGGTGTTCATATTTTTATCTTATACATTCTGCACACTCTGCAATTTATGTAACCAGCCCTGACTCCTGAGCTATGGAGAGAATGAATTAGACAAATATAAGTGTAGAGAGGAAAAAAAAAAAATCTGAGCAGCAGCCTCAATGTCGCATCTTTCCAGTAGAAAGTCAGAATCTTTAATTAGCCCCAACTTGGGCTCCTGCCTTCTAGAGCAGGAGCTCTTAACATATATATGTTAAGAAGACCCTCGGTAAGGGCTTGCTAGTTTTAGAACACTAGATTACATACACACTTGTATTCAGTTGGTGTGGTCCTTTATTTGAATAATTCTCAATTATTCTTAAAATAATTCCCAAAGATATTTCAATTACTCTTATTTTTTATAAAATATGTATATTATTCAAATTGGATACAACTGAATTATAAGAAGAGAAAACACATTTTTAAGAGATTATAAATGGAAGTATATGCCACATGTCCATAATCCATTATAAATTTTATAAACAAATAAAGGAGCCAGAGAGATGAAAGTAAAAACTAAAATATGATAGTGCTTTATTTTAGGACTCCATTTGCAAAGATTTCAGTAATGTTTCAAAACAGGTGAATATTTGAATACCAGTTCTACTTGGCAGATATATTTGTATGAATCTCATCATTTTCCAGAAGATAAAGATAAGAAAGGTGTTCCTAGGCTTTAGAAACCAGCTATTTTGGAATCTCTTATAAATTAATATTTGGTATCTTCTATAGGTTGCTTTTGAGTCCCCAATCTAAAATAAGATAACAATTAAATATGCATTTACATTACTCAAAATCACCTCTAAGATTATAAATATTGAGAATTACTTTATAAAATGATCCCCCACCCTCCAAAAAAGCATGTTTCTAAAGAACAATTGCTTCCTAGATTATGGACCATGAAGAAAAGCATGACATATGTAGGATGCATTATAAATTTATGTCCATAGAAAATGTCCTTTTGTTATTCTTATTCCACAAGCCAAGGTATACTATTTCTTTTCAAAACAGAACGAAATGGAATGACTATTGTGTGACTGAAATCTAAGGAAAAGAATATTACATTTAGGATAAGATGATGTGTAGAAAAAAAAAGGGAAGATATTAGGAGACAAAAATATGAGAAAGGGTAATAAAAACTGTATCACAGGATTTCTAATTTTTGCTTATTCCACAATTATTCAGTTCCTACACAGGTTCTCTTTGGAATAGACACCTATGAAATAAGCACACATAAGATAATGATCCTACCCACAAGGCTTCTTGTTTGGTCAGAAGATTGTGTGGCAGGTCTTGTAGTGAATTTTGAACAGTAGTACATTTCGTGCAGAACACAAATCTCTCAGTTGTCAATCCATTTCAACAAATATTTCTCCATATAAGAAGTAAAAACAGTATTAATTCAAAAGAATCTACAATTCAGGATCAAGTAAAATGCATTTATTTAAAACTAGAGTCATCTAAATTACCAAAATATAAAAGAACTTCTTTACTCACTTAAAAAGGCCTCTAAAGAAGCAAGATGGCAGAAGAGCAGGAGATGGAAATATCATCAGGTTCCAGGA
Source organism: Mustela nigripes (assembly GCF_022355385.1). NCBI lineage: Eukaryota > Metazoa > Chordata > Mammalia > Carnivora > Mustelidae > Mustela > Mustela nigripes. The sequence goes on along the minus strand of NC_081562.1, from coordinate 35,069,214 downwards.
GTTCAGCTAGGTAGTTATCAAACCATGCTGAACACCTACATACTCAACAGGAAATTAAAGAGAAGAAGAGCAGCAATTCTAGATACATAAAATTGACCACTTGCCAGAAGGTAGGACGTGTGGAGAAGTGACTCCAAAGTGATTGGAAGATAGACTGGCGGAGAAGGGGTGGAGGGGCCAGCTCCCAGCAAACAGTGGAGCAGCGGAGCACAAAATTGGAACTTTTAGAAGTTTGCTTCACTGAGGGACATTGTTCCAGAGGCTAAGTAAGAGTGGAGCCTTCAGGAACGCCTGGGTGGCTCAGTGGGTTAAAGCCTCTGCCTTCGGCTCAGGTCATGGTCCCAGGGTCCTGGGATCGAGCCCCGCATCGGGCTCTCTGCTCAGCAGGGAGCCTGCTTCCCTTCCTCTCTCTCTGCCTGTCTCTCTGCCTACTTGTGATCTCTGTCAAATAAATAAATAAAATCTTAAAAAAAAAAAAAAAGAGTGGAGCCTTCATGAGGACAGTGTGATCTCAGTACCTGTGGGGTCACAGAAAGACTGGGGGTGTCTTAGGGTGGCAGAGCTGCCAGGTATCAGACCAGGGAAGCCAGCTACAGAGATAGAGCCAAGGAGTGAGCACTCAGCTTGGGGTTACCTTAAACCATTATCCAAGGCACAGTTGGGCCACTGTTCTTCAAGCACATACCCCAAAAGAAGCACATCTGGAGAGACTGCCTCCTTCCTCCTCCTGAGGAGTGGTGTGGGAGTATGTGGCAGGAATCTGCTGGGTTTGGAGTCTTCAAATGGGGCTATGCACCAGATATAGAAACACTCCATCACAGGCCAGTTGATCAGAGTGTGGCTGGAGACCAGGGAGATGGGAGGGATTGACTGCTATTCTCTGACAGTTCACTGAAGAGTGGGACCCTGAGCTCTCGGCTCCTCTGGGCCATAGACCAGGAGGCCGCCATTTTCAATCCCATCCTCCAGAGCTCTACAGAAAGCATTAAGGGAATAAAAGCTACCAAGAACAAACCAAAGCAGATAACTTAGCTTGGCCCCAGGCAAGGGTGGTGCAGTTCCACCTGAGCAAAGACATTTGACTCATTGCAACAGGGCCCTCCCCTAGAAGAGCAGCAAGAATATCCAGCCAAGATCAAGTTCACCAATCAATGAGAACTGTGGAACTCCAGAGCTAGGAGAAAGCAACACATAGAATTCATGGCTTTTTCCCCCATCATCCTTTAAACTTTCAAAGTTAAATTTTTTATTTTCTTTTTCTTTTTTATCTTACTAATACCTTTTTAAAAATCTTTTTAAACTTTCATTGTTATTGTCACATTTTATCCCTTCATTGTATTTAATCTTATTTTTTGTATACATATAGGTATTTTTCCTTTAGAATTTTGGGATAAAGTTTCTTCTAGTAGATTAAAATATATCCTAAATCTAGCACATGGCTTTGTTCTGGTCTCCAGCCTGATCATGTTCTCTGCCTTTTTTTTTTTTTTAACTTTTTCCAACCAACTCTTATCTTATCAATTCCTTTTTTAAAAATCTTTTTAAATTTTCATCCTTACAGTCATATTTCATACCTTCATCGTATTTACCCTTATATTTGTATATATGTAAGTTTTTCTATCTTTAAAATTTTGGGAGGTAGCTTCTTCTAAGAGACCAGAATATACCCAAAATCAAGTGGGTAGCTCTGTTCTATCCATCAGATTATATATATATTCCCTCCTATCCCCCCCTCCATTTCAGGTCTCTTCTGATGAGGTTAGGGTATATTATTCTGGGGTCTTTGCCACTCTTTTAGTATTTTGTTCTTTTATTAATCTATTATTTCCTGGATAAAATGACAAGGTGGAAAACCTCACCACAATTAAAAAAAAAAAGAAAAGAAAAGAACAAGAGACAGTACCGACAGAGGGACCTAATCAATACAGACATTAGTAATATGTCAGAACTAGAGTTCAGAATGATAATTATCAAGGTGCTAGCTGGGCTCGAAAAAAGCATGGAATAAATTAGACAATCCCTTTCTGGAGAAATAAAATCCCTTTCTGGAGAAAGAACTAAAATCTAACCAATTTGAAATTTTAAAAAGCTATTAATGAAGTGCAATTAATAAAAAGGAGGCTGTTACTATTAAGATAAATCAGGCAGAAGAGTTAGTGGTATAGAAGATAAAATGATGGAGAATAATGAAGTTGAGTAAGAGAGATAAACAGCTATTGGACCATGAGGGGAGAATTTGAGAGAAAGTGATACCACAGATAAAACAGTTTTAGAATAATTGAGATCCCAGAAAAAGAAAGAAAGAGGGGAGAAGAAGGTATATTGGAGCAAATTTTTTTTTAAAGATTTTTAAAATTTATTTATTCGACAGAGAGATCACAAGTAGGCAGAGAGGCAGGCAGAGAGAGAGAGGAGGAAGCAGGCTCCCTGCTGAGCACAGAGCCCGATGCGGGACTCGATCCCAGGACCCTGAGATCATGACCGGAGCCGAAGGCAGCAGCTTAACCCACTGAGCCACCCAGGCGCCCTGGAGCAAATTATTGTAAAGAATTTCCCTAATATGTCAAAGGGAGCAAGCATCAAAATCCAGGAGGCACAGAGAATACCCCTCAAAATCAATAATAGGTCCACACCCCACCATCTAATAGTAAAACCTATAAGTCTCAGTGACAGAGAAATGCCTGAAAGCAGCTCAGGAAAACAGGCTGTAACATACAATGGCAGAAATATTAGATTGGCACCAGACCTATCCATAGAGATCTAGGAGGCCAAAAGGACTAGCAGGATATATTCAGAGTCCTAAACAAGAAAAATATGCACCCAAGAATACTATACGCAACTAAGCTATCATTGAAAATAGGAGATAAAAAGCTTATAGGACAAAGAAAAAGTAAAAGAATTTGCAAACACCAAACTAGCTGTACATGAAATACTGAAAGGAGTCCTTTGAGCAGAGAGAAGACATAAAAGAAACAGACCAGAAAGGAACAGAGATGGTCACATTACAGACAATACAATGGCACTAAATTCATATCTCTCAATAGTTACCCTGAATGTATATGGACTAAATTTGGCAATGAAAAGACACAGGGTAACAGAATGTATTAAAAAACAAGAACCATCAATATTCTCTCTACAAGAAACTCATTTTAGACCCAAAGACAACTCCAGATTGCAAGTGAGAGAGTGGAAAACAATTTACCATGCTAATGGTCATCAAAGGAAAGCTGCGGTGGCAATCCTTATATCAGATAAATTAGATTCTGAGCCAAAGAGTAATAAGAGATGAGGACAGACTATATTATACTCACAGGGTCTATCCAACAAAAATATATAAAAATTTTAAATATTTATGTCCCTAACATAGGAACAGCCAACAATATAAACCAATTAACAAAATCAAAGAAACATTGACAATAATACAATAATAGTAGGAGACTTAAAAAAAAACCCTCACTGAAATGGGCAGATCATCCAAGCAAAAGATCAACAAGGAAACAAAGGCCTTAAATGACACACTGGACCAGATGGCAGATATATCCAGAACTTTCCATCCCAAAGCAATGAATGCACATTGTTCTGTAGTGCACATGGAACATTCTCCAGAATAGATCACACCCAGGGACAAAAATAAGTTCTCAACCAATACCAAAAGATTGGGATCATTACCTGCCTATTTGCAGACCACATTTCTTTGAAGCTAGAACTCAATCACAACAGGAAATTTGGAAAGAACCCAAATACATGGAAGCTAAAGAGCATACTACTAACGAATGAATGGGACAACCAGGAAATTAAAGAAGAATTGAAAAAAATTCATGGAAACAAATGATAATGAAAACACAGCTGTCCACAATCTGTAGGACACAGCAAAGGCAATCCAGAGAGGAAAATATATAGTAATACAAGCCTTTCTTAAAAAACAAGGTCTCAAGTTCACAACTGACCCTACATCTAAAGGAGCTAGAGAAAGAACAGGAAACAAAGCCTAAACCCAGTAGAAGAAGAGAAATAATAAAGATCAGAGTAGAAATCAATGAAATAGAAACCAAAAAAATGGTAGAACAAATTAATGAAACTAGGAGCTGGTTCTCTGAAAAAATTAGTTAGATTGATAAACCCCTGGTCACACTTATGAATAAGAGAAGATAAAGAACCCAAATAAATAAAATCATGAATGATAGAGGAAATATCACAACCAACACCAGGAAATACACATAATTATAAGAACATATGATGAGCAACTATACACCAGCAAATTTGATAATCTGGAAGAAATAGATGCATTCCTAGAGACATATAAACTACCACACTGAACCAGGAAGAAATAAAAAATCTGAACAGACCCATAACCAGTAAGGGGATCAAAGCAATCATCAAAAATCTAACAAAAAACAAGAGCCCAGGGCCATATGGCCTCCCAGGGGAATTCTGCCAAGCATTTAAAGAAGAATTAATTCCTATTTTTCTGGAAACGGTTCCAAAAAATAGAAATGGAAGGAAAACTTCCAAATACATTTTATGAAGTCAGCAATACCTCGATCCCAAAACCAGACAAAGACCCCACCAAAAAAGAGAATTACAGAACAATATCCTTGGTGAACACAGATGCAAAAATTTTCACCAAAATACTAGGCAATAGGATCCAACAGATCATTAAAAGGATTATTTACCATGACCAAGTGGGATTTATGCCAGGGCTGCAAGGTTGGTTCAACATTTGCAAATCAATTTGATACAATACATTAATAAGAGAAAGAACAAGAATGATATGATAGCCTCAATAGATGGTTAAAAAGGATTTGACAAAGTAGAGCATCCATTCTAGATCAAAACTTTTCACAGTGTAGGGATAGAGGCTACATGACTCTGTATCATCAAAGCCATCTATATAAAACTCACAGTAAATGTCATTCTCAATGAAGAAAAATGGAGAGCTTTTCTGCTAAGGTCAGGAACATGACAGGGATGTCCATTATCACCGCTGCTATTCAACTTAGTACTAGAAGTACTAGCCTCATCAATCAGACAACAAAAATTAATTAAATGCAACCAAATCAGCAATGAATTCATTAAACTCTCTTTGCAGATGATGATACTTTATGTGGAAAACCCATAGGAATCTACTTTAAAACTGCTAAGACTTATACAGAAGTATGGGTAATTGGTGATAGCCAATGAGGAGGGCATGTGATGTGATGAGCACTGGGTATTCTATGCAACTGATAAATTATTGAAGACTACATCTGAAACCAGTGGTATGCTAGTCGGCTATTTAAATACAAATTTAAAAAAATACATACTTGAGGTGCTTTTATGTATAACATCAACGTTGGAAAACACCCAAAAGTACTGCTTTTAATAATTAAAACTCTTTATTGCTACGTCACATATATTTGTAAATTATAAAACAAAATTATATAGAGAATAAATAAAAAGAGTTCACATACATGACCAGTCAAAATAGCATTGGCGATTTAACATCTTGAGAAATATAAGCAGTCAGAGTAAAAGAAAATTAGCTTTTAAGTAAAGTATGTCTTTCGGTAATACTGAAAGAAAGTCCAAACTTCTGTGAAGACAAAGAAAGTCTTTGGGGAGTCAAACACGAAGGAGGTTTGTGCTGTGTCTAGCAAGTGAAGATGGAAGAACTCAGTCTGGGGAGGACCAACCTTACATCCACTGGCCACCATGACCCGCAGATACATGTTGAAGTAGAGCAACAATGCTTGGCAGGTGGGGGGCCTGAGTGGAGGGGAGGCAACAGCACTGCTTTAAGCCCCAGGCCCACTCCCAGGCCAAGGGGCAGCAGGGCTTGGCTCTTGGTCTCCAAGCAGGTTCAGAAAAGCTCCTTGTGATTTAACAAAATTCATCATGTCTTCCAGGGCCTGCAAGTCTTTGAGCATCTCCATCATCTGCTCTTCTTGCTGGGATCTTTTGGCTCTCTCTTCCTCCAGGTCTTGACACAGAGAATGGAGTTCCTTTATCAGCATCACACTGGTCATCTTCCCCTTTCTGTAAGACTCTGCAAGGCTGGGGATATCGAATGACTCTTTCTCCAGTTTGGCCTTTTCTCCAGATGATTTGATTGCTGCATGCTCCTTCTCAGCTACAGAAACCTTGTCAATGAGGTGGCATTTCTCCTCGATCCCTGCAGCCAGTGCTTCTGCCAGCTGCTTCTCACGGTTCTCGTAGGAGTGACTTCTAACAGACTGAACAAGTCGGCATAGAAAGAGGAGGCCCACCAAGAAGCCAATGACAGGCGGACACAGCAGTGTCTCCCACTGGAGGCTGTGGAACATCAGCCGAGGACTCGAGTCACTTGGCAGCAGCTTCGCCATCATCTCATCCAACTTCCCAAGGATCAGTTCAAAGCCATGCTCCAGAGAGCCTGGCAGCTGCTCCATGGTACTGCTTGACCACAGGACAAGTGATGGTCACCGTGGATCCGGTGGTCACAACACTCCCTCAACATTCCGTCTGGAGCCCAATCAGCAACTGGCATTCTGGTGTAGTCAGATACATGGCAGGGTTGGGGGGGGGGAGTTTTGTATGCTTGCCTCCATGACTAATATTCTTTATTCCCCCTCTTTCTTATTTTTATCAGTGTAAAACTAAAATACATGCTATGTTCCAAAAATACATTAGATGGGACAAATAGTAGACTAGAGGAAGCATAAGGATCAGTGATCTGAAAGAATGATGGAAAAGAATCAATCTGAAGAGTAGTGAGAAAAAATTATGATCAAAATGAAATAAAATTTGAGAATTCAGTGACACGATCAATTGTAATAATATTTGCATTATAGGGATTCCAGAAGGAGAAAGAAAAAGTGGAGCAAATTTGCTCAGGCTGGAGACTAGAACAACGCCCTGTTTAGATTTAGGGTATATTTTGAGCTATTAGAAGAAGTTGTACCCCAAAGTTTTTACAAAGAAAAAAACCCTATACGTATACAAAAAATAAAGTTAGATAGAATGAAGGATAGAAATAGGATAAATAGGATAAAATAGGACTATAATAATGAAGGTTCAAAAAGATTATAAGGAAAGTTATTGTTAAGATAAACCAGTTAAAAAACATTAAAGGAAGAGAGAGTAAAAGTTAAATAAAAAATAAAGTTAGATAGAATGAAGGATAAATAGGATAAAAAGGACTATAATAATGGAGATTCAAAAAGTTTTTTTTTATGGAAAATATGGAAAGGTATTGTTAAGAAAAACTAAAAAACATTATATTATCAAAGCCATCTATGAAAAACCCACAGTAAATGTCATTCTCAATGGAGAAAAATGGAGACCTTTTCTGCTAAGGTCAGGAGCATGGCAGAAATGTCCATTATCACCACTACTATTTAACATAGTACTAGAAGTCCTAGCCTCAGCATTCAGACAACAAAAAGAAATTAAAGATATCCAAATCAGCAAAGAAGTAGTCAAACTCTCACTCTTTGCAAATGATATGATACTGTATGTGGAAAACCCAAAAGAATCCACTCCAAATCTGCTAAAACTCATACAGGAATTCAGTGAACTGTCAGGGTATAAATTCAATGCACATAAATCAGTTGCATTTCTATATACCAACAAGAAGACAGAAGAAAGAGAAATTAAGAAGTTGATCGCATTTATAATTGCACCCAAAACCATAAGATACCTAGGAATAAACCTAACCAAAGAGGCTAAGAATCTATACTCAGAAAACTATAAAGTACTCATGAAAGAAATTGAGGAAGACACAAAAAAACGGAAAAACATTCCCTGCTTAGGGATTGGAAGAACAAATATTGTGAAAATCGTTGCTACCTAAAGCAATCTACACATTTAACATAATCCCTATCAAAATACCATCAATTTTTTTCAAATAAATGGAACAAATAATCCTAAAATGTATATGGAACCAGAAAAAACCCTGAATAGCCAGAGGAATGTTGAAAAAGAAAGCGAAAGTTGGTAGCATCACAATTCCAGACTTCAAGCTCTATTACAAAGCTGTCATCATCATGCTCATATGGTACTGGCACAAAAACAGACACATAGATCAAGGAACAGAAGAGATAGCCCAGAAATAGACCCTCAACTCTATGTTCAACTAATCTTTGACAAAGCAGGAAAGAATGTCCAATGGAAAAAGTCTCTTCAACAAATGGTGTTGGGAAAATTGGACAGCTGCATACAGAAGAATGAAACTGGACCATTTCCTTACTCCACACACAAAATACACTCCAAATGGATGAATGATTCAAAATGGATGAGACAGGAATCCATCAAAACCCTTGAAGAGAACACAGGCAGCAACATCTTCAACCCCAGCCACAGCAACTTCTTCCTAGATACATCGCCAAGAGCAAGAGAAGCAAGGGGAAAAATGAACTGTTGGGACTTCATCAAGATCAAGAGCTTTGGCACAGCAAAGGAAACAGTCAACAAAATCAAAAGACAACTGGCAGAACGGAGAAGATATTCACAAATGGCATATCAGATAAAGGGTTAGTATCCAAAATCTATAAAGAACTTATCAAACTCAACACCCAAAGAACAAATAATCCAATCAAGAAATGGGCAGAGGACATGAACAGATTTTTTTTTCTTTTAGATTTTATTTCTTTGACAGAAATCACAAGTAGGCAGAGGCAGGCAGAGAGAGAGGCGGAAGCAGGCTCCCAGCTTAGCAGAGAGCCTGTTGTAGGGCTTGATCTCAGGACCCTGGGATCATGACCTGAGCCGAAGGCAGAGGCTTTAACACACTGAGCCACCCAGGCACCCCTGAACAGACATTTCTGCAAAGAAGACATCCAGATGGCCAACAAACACATGAAAAAGTGCTCCACATTACTCGGCATCGGGGAAATACAAATCAAAACCACAATGAGATACCATATCACACCAGCCAGAATGGCTAAAATTAACAAGTTAGGAAATGACAGATGCTGGCAAGGATGCAGAGAAAGGGGAGCCCTCCTACACTGTTGGTGAGAATTCAAGCTGGTGCAACCACTCTGGAAAACAGCATGGGCATTCCTCAAAAAGTTTGGAAATAGAGCTACCTTAGGACCCAGCAATTGCACTACTGGGTATTTACCCTAAAGATAAAAATGTAGTGATTTGAAGGGGCATGTGCACCCAAATATTTATAGCAGCAATGTCCACGATAGCCAAACTATGGATTTCCACCAAACCTAGATGTCCATCAACAGATGAATGGATAAAGATACACATATATAAAATATGTATTTATATATGTTAATATATGTTAATATGTGTTATATATATATTTTATATGTTTGTGTATAAACATATATATGCACACACACACTATATATACACATATATGTGTGTGTGAGTGTGTGCATATATATGAACACACACACACAGTAGGATACTATGCAGCCATCAAAATACCCTGAAATCTTGCCATTTGCAACAACATGGATAGAACTAGAGGTTATGATGCTAAGTGAAGTAAGTCAATCAGAAAAAGATAATTATCATATGAACTTTCTGATATGAAGAATTTGAGAGATGGGTGGGGGTGTTGTGGGAGGTAGGGAAGGAAAAAATGAAACAAAATGGGATCAGGAGGAAGACAAACCATAAGAGATTCTTAATATCATGAAACAAACTGAGGGTTGCTAGGGAGTTGGTTGGTGGTAGGGTAGGGTAGCTGGGTTATGGACATTGGTGAGGGTACATGCTATGGTGAGAGCTGTGAAATGTGTAAACCTGATGATTCACAGACCTGTAACCCCAGAAAATATTACATTATATGTTAATTTAAAAAATAAACAAAAATGTAAAAATAAAAGCCTTCTAAAAATATAAATATCAAAATTTCAAATGGAAAGCTCAATAAATAAAAACTTCTATTTATTTATTTATTTATTTACTCATTCATTCATTCATTCATTCTGGTGAAGAACTTCTTTTAATCCATCTCCCTGACTTACTAATTAACTTTCTTCATGCCCTTTCTGATATACTGATGTTCCTTTAGGGTCTCAAGCAGACCCATAAAAATGGTCCACCAACCTATCTACAAATTCTGCTGCCTTAAAGTTCACCTAAATGTCATGAAGAGACTGTTGTGTGTGTTCTGCAAGCTCTTATATTAGTTGAACTTGTTATTTTAATTACATAATGTAATCAAGTACTACATAAGCTGAAAGAAAAATGTTATTTCTATGGTAACTGAAGCCAATGTTTTGGAAATGTTTAATAAAATGAGCTAATGTAAAAAATGCTATCTAATAAAGTGGGTGAGGCAACAGTAAAAATTTGAGAAAAATAAAATATTTAAATAATTTCACATATGCTTTCTTCAGCAGCATATAGAGTAAAACTGGAACAATTCAAAGAAGAGAATGGCCCTGTACATGGATGACACACAAATTTATGATGTGTTCCATTAAAAAAATGTAATTCTTTGAGCAAGTTGTTTTATAAGTTCCTGAGTCCACTATGAAGAAATAGAGTACAGTGTGGGTACAGCTTTCATGACAAAGATGACAATTTTTTTATTACAAAGATGACAGACAATTATAAAAAAAAACAAAAAAAACAAACTTTGACCTTTAAGAAGCAATTGATAAAAGATAATGCATATTTGAGATTTACAAACTTGATCATGAATCCTTTATCCCTTATCTTTTCTAAATTAATCATTTTTCATTCTAATAGTTTCAGAGAAGAGTATAGATACAGAATGTGACATTACATACATAAAATGTGGAGGAGGAATAAAAGTTTAGTGTTTTTATATGTTTGAACCTAAGCAACCATAAACTTAGTACCTGGATGTATATGGAAAACCACTAGTAACCACCAATCAAAAACCTGTAATAGGTACAGAAAAAATTAAGAGAAAGGAATCCAAGCATAACAGTAAAGAAAACAATGAAGGAACGAGAGCAAGGAAAAAAGAAAAAAAATAACAGAGAAGCCTATAAAAACAACTAGGAAACAAGTAACAAAAATGGCAATAAGTACACAGCTATCAATTAATTTAAGTGGAAATGGAGAAAATGCTCCTAGCAAAAGCCATAGTGTTACTGAGGGGATTAAAACACAGGCACAGGCACACATATTCACTAAAGACCCATCTATAATGCTGCCTACAGGAGACCCACTTCAGACCTAAAGACACATACAGACTAGAAGTGAAAGGGTGGAAAACCCTACCAGGCAAATGGAAAGAAAAAAAAAAAAAAAAGAACTGGAGGGACGCCTGGGTGGCTCAGTTGGTTAAGCAGCTGCCTTTGGCTCAGGTCATGATCCCAGCATCCTGGGATCGATTCCCACATCGGGCTCCTTGCTTAGCGGGGAGCCTGCTTCTCCCTCTGCCTCTGCCTGCCATTCTGTCTGCCTGTGCTCGCTCTCTCCCCCTCTCTCTCTCTGATAAATGAATAAAATCTTAAAAAAAAAAAAAAAAGAACTGGAGTTGCACTTCTACGTCAGACAAAATAGACTTTAAAACAAAGACTCTATCAATAGACAAAGACACTATACAGTGATGAAGGGATTAATCCAATAAGAATAAGAATATATCATTGCAAATATCCATGCACCAACACAAGAGGACCTAAACACATAAAGGAAGTAGTAATAGACATAAAAGGAGAAAATAATAGTAATACAATAATAGTAGCAGACATTAACACCCCATTTACACAATGGACAGATCATTCAGACAAAAAAGAAGTGAGAAACAATGGATTATAATTACATATAGGACCAGAAAAACCTAGCAGAGAACATTCCATCCAAATACAGCAGAATACACACTCCAAGTGCCCATGCAACAGTCTCCAGGACAGATCGCATAGAGGCTCCAAAAAATCTTTTTTTTTTTTAGAAAGGGAATCTTATCCTGCAGTTGGGGTTGGAGTGGATGAGGTTTTGTTTTTAAAGATTTTATTTATTTATTTGACAGAGAGAGATCACAAGTAGGCAGAGAGGCAGACAGAGAGAGAGGGGGAAGCAGGCTCCCCGCTGAGCAGAGAACCCAATGTGGGGCTCAATCCCAGGACCCTGAGATCATGACCTGAGCTGAAGGCAGAGACTTAACCCACTGAGGCACCCAGGCACCCTTTAATAAATTCTTAATAAAATTGCAATCATAACAATAATCCTTTCCAACTACAATGGAATGAAATTAGAATTACAAGAAAAAATCTGGAAAAACAGACATGAAGACTAAACAGCATGTTACTGAATAAAAGGGTCAACTAAAATTAAAGAGGAAATAAAAATATACATTGAGACAAATGAAAATAGTCCTAAATCCTTGGAGATAGCAAAAGCATTTCTAACAGGGAAGTTTAGACCTACCTCAAGAAGAAAAAGAATTAAACTTTTCACCTAAAGGAGCTAGAAAACAGCAAAACCCAAAACTAGAAGGAGGGCAATAAGAAAGATTAGACTGAACAGACAAAAGAAAAGAAAAAAAAAGCAAAAAACAAAAAACCAAAAATTAATAAAATGGTTGATTTCTTGAAAAGATAAAATGGACAAACATTTACCTGATCATACAAAGAAAGTAAATCAATAAAATCAGCAATGGAGAAGAAATAACCACCAATACCACAGAGATACAAAGGATCATAAAAGATTATTAAAAATTAGCTGGTAAGAAATGCAAAAACTTTGAAGAAATGGATAAATTCCTAGAAATACATTTTTTCTTTAAAAGATTTATTAGAGAGAGAAAGAACAAGCAGGGGGAGAAAGGAGAGAGAAGCAGACTCCCCACTGAGCAGGGAGCCTGATGCAGGGCTTGATCCCTAGACCTTGGGATCATGGCGTGAGCTGAAAGCAATGCTTAACTGACTAAGCCACACAGGCATCCCAAAACATCATCTTCTAAAACTGAATCAGGAATAGAAAATTTGAACAATTATTAGTAATGATATTGAGTGAGTCAGTAATAAACTTCCCAAAGCACACACACACTCTGGGATATCACTGAGATACAAAAAAGGATTAATTCTTGCTATTTGAGACAACATGGAAGGACATAGAGGGTACCATGCTAAGTGAAAGGAGTCAGGCAGAGAAAGACAGATATTACATGATTTCACTTATATATGGGATCTTAAAAATTATTATTTTTAAGAATTTTGCTATTATTAGTAATGATATTGAGTCAGTAATAAACTCCTAAATAGCGTTACAGGTGAATTCTACCAAATATTTGAAGAGTTAATGCCTACTATCCTCAAACTATTTCAAAAAAAACAGAAGAGGAAGGAAAACTCCCAATTCTATGAAGCTAGCATTACTAGGATACCAAACCAGACAAAGACATTCCGCCCCCCCAAAATAAATAAATGCTACAGGCCAATATCTCTCATGAATATAGAAGCAGAAATCCTCAAAATACTACCAAACCGAATTTAGCAATACATTTCAAAAAATCGTTCGCCACAGTCAAAAGGGGTTTATTCAAAGGGCACAAAGGTGATTCAGTATTCACAAATCAAGGTGACAGATCATGTTAAGAAGATAAATACCATATGAGCATCTTAGTTGATACCAAAGAAGCATTTGATAAAACACAACATTCATTCATGATAAAAATTCTCCAAGTGGGTTGAGAGGGAACATATCTCAACATAATAAAGGTCATTTATGAAAAACCCATAACTAATATCCTATTACATGGTGAAAAACAGAATTTTTCCTCTAAGACCAAAAGCAAAGCAAAGATGCCCATTATTGCCACTTTTATTCAACATAGTACTGGAAATCCCAGTCATAGCAATCAGACAAGAAAGTCAATAAAAGGCATTCAGATTGGTAAGAAAGAAGTAAAAGTATATTTCCAGATAACATGATATTATATATAGGAAATCCTAAAGACTCCATCAAAAAAAAAAAACTATTAAAATTGATAAATGAGTTCAGTAAAGTTGGAGGATATGAAATATATTGAAATTGTTGTGTTTTTATACTTGAATAATGAAGCAAGAGAAATAAGAGTCCCATTTATAATTGTTCCAAAATGAACAAGTACCCAGGAATAGATTTAACTAAGGAGGTAAGAGACCTACATTCTGATAACCATAAACACTGATGAAAGGATTTGAAGACAAAACAAATGAAAATCTAGGCTATGTTCATGGATTGGAATATTATTCAAATGTTCATACTACTGAAAGCAATCTAGAGTCAGTGCAATCCCTATTAATACCAACAGCATTTTTGACAGAAATAGAACAAATAATCCTAAAATTTGTGTGGAACCACAAAGGACCTTGAATAGCCACAGAAATCTTGAGAAAGAACAAAGCTGGACATAGGACAATCTCAGCTTTCAAGATATACTACAAAGTGGTAGTAAATCAAAACAGTAGGATACTGGTACATATATAGACACATAGATCAGTGTAACAAGACAGAGAGCCCAGAAGTGAACTTGTGCTTGTATGGCCAAATAATCCATTACAAAGAAGGCAAAAATATACTACGGTTGAAAAGATAGCCTTTCATTTATGGTGCTGGGAATACTAGACAGATACACACAAAAGAATGAAACTGGACCACTTTCTTACACCATAAAAAAAAAAAAAAAAACTCAAAATGGTTAGACTTAAACTTGAGACCTGAAACCATAAAAATCCTAGAAGAAAACTTTGACACAGGCCTTAGCAACCCTTTTCTAGATAGAGCTCCTCAGGCAAGAAAAACTAAAACAAAAATAAATTATTGGGACTAACTAAAATAAAAAGCTTTTGTACAAAGGAAACCATCACCAAAACAAAATGACAACCTAATGAATGGGAGAAGATATTTGTAAATGATCTATTTCATAAAGGCTTAACATTTAAAATACATAAGGCCTATAACTCAATACCAAAAGAACAATCTGATTAAAAAATGGACAGAGAATCTGAATAGACATTTTTTTTTAACCAAAAAAGAGACACAGATGGCCAGCAGAATGAAAAGGTGTTCAACATCAATAATTATCAGGGAAATGCAAATCAAAGCCACAAGGAGCTTTTACCTCACATCAGAATGCCTTATATCAAAAACAGAAAAAATAAGTGTTGGGGAACATGTGGAGAAAGGGAAACTTCCTACACTGTTGCTGGGGACGCAGGCTGCTGTTGCCACTCTGGAAAAGAGTATAGAGGTTCCTCAAAAAATTAAAAATAGAAATTTAATATGATCTAATAATTCTACTATTAGATATCTGTCTAAAGAAAACAAAATAGATCATAATTTTAAAAGATAAAATATTACAATAGCATACCCCTGTTTACTGCAGCTTTATTAAAAACAACTAAGATATAGAAGTAACCCAAATGTCTACTGATAGATAGAGGCGGTATGTGTGTGTGTGTATGTATTTATGTATGTATATAGACACACACATATAAAAGTAGTCAGCATTGGGAAAACACACACACACACAAACACACACACACAGGGATATCACTGAGCTATAAAGGATTAACTCTTGCTATTTGAGACAACAGAGGGTACAACACTAAGTGAAAGGAGTTAGGCAGAGAAAGACAGATAGTATATGATTTCACTTATATATGGAATCTTAAAAAACAAACAAACAAACAAACAAAAAAAACCTCCTAAATCCAGAGAACTGGTTGTTGCCAGAGGGGAGGTCCATGGGGAATGGATGGAAAGAGGTGAAGGGTATTAAGAGGTACAAACTTCCAGTTATAAAATAAATAAGTCAGAGATGAAAAGTAGTCAACATAGGAAATACAGTCAATATATTAGTACACAGTGTTGTGTAGTGACAGATAGGGACAACACTACCAGTGGTAAGCAAGGAATACTGCATAGAATTGTTGAATTATTACATTGTACACCTGAAACTATGTTATATGTTAATTATACTTCAATTTAAAAAATAGAAAAACTGAGACACGTGAGACAGCTTATTGACAAAATCCTAGTGCTACTGAAAGTTTTCTAGCAATGTAGCATACACAGTTAGCATTGAATACCCATAATTTCATATTTAAAATTGGAAGCCAAGTATAAACTAATACCACCCTCTTAAAATTTAAACAAAGATTTAAAATTACCACATAGGTTGTACCCTGTCTTTCCCCAAAACCAGAAAATTATTTTGCTTATGTGTATTCTAATTGATTTAACACCAAATTCATACTCAGCCAATTTATTAATCTCTGCAGCACCTCATCTCCTGTAACTCTTGACTTCACTCTGGTCCACATAAACCTGCATGTGTAATAACACAATGGTTCTCATACTTTAGCTTGCATCAGAATCACCTAAAGTGTATGTTTTTTTTTCTTCTTTTAATACAGATGGCTAAACTATTGACAGAACTTCTGATTAAGGGAGTCTGATTAGGACCTAATAATTTACATTTCTAACAAGTTCCCAGGTGATGCTGATGTTGCTGTTTCAGGCACACATATTGAGAGTCACTGAAGTAGAAACACTTTCCTTTGATTTTCCCGAAATCATTAACATAAAATTTTGTTTGGCATTCTCCATTAAAAATTAGAACAAGAGGAGTTTATGTTGTATCAGAATGGATAAATTAATACTCTGTATTAACTTTTTGGACTCTAATAGATCTTTTGGCGGTACTATAATGAATTTCTCACCAGCCTATATTCTCCGTGCTATCATGCTAAGCCACCATATCATGCTAAGCTCTTTTTCTTCTCCTTCTTGCCTTTTGTTGCTTCAGCCAGCACCAAAATTCTTAGCTTTTTAGAAAGGGCACTTTAACATTGTTTAGCAACCTCTTTATAAACCATCATTATGGGGATCCAAACTCCCCATTCAAAATGGCCTTTCAAGCTATTTGGAAGGATGAGGAAAAGCCACATAAAAAATGTTGATAACCAGCTGTTTTAACATTTTTCACTTTTCTGTACACAGATGAACGGATCAGATTTGTCCTCTTCAGTTGGAATGCTACTTTTATAATTAATGGCTAAAACAGTAGAAAACTAGTACCTGCTTTTCCTTTTTTTTGGCTAAACAACTCCCAGGTAAGAGAGAGAAATGTATTATTATTATTTTTTTACAGTATTACAGTGGTGGCACAAGCAGGTATCAGACTTGAGTCAACTGAGTCACTATGGGATTCATTAGGAACAAAATATTCATAAAAAGGGGACAGAAACAAAAACGTGTGAAGTCAATTCTGAATATGAATGATCCCTGGGAAGGGTAACCTACAAAATAACATGAACAATTTACCAGTAAACTGAAGACTGGGTGGTGAAGGTTACACGTACAAATACAGTAGGACGTTGGAGCAGACATGCTCCCTCAGACTGACTGCACTACACTTGTAGGAAATGAAGAAAGGTCACACTGGAAAATTTGGTGGAAAAAAACCATAATCTCACCTCTCAAGTAACACAGCATTTTTATTCTAACTTATGAATGTCTAGGTGAATTTGGAGATTGATTCCAATTATGTTTACAGCAATTTCACTTTCTTTCTTAAAAAATATTTTAAATAATCATATAGAAACTCTTCAAATTTTTTTTGTTTTAAGTCCTATTATAGATCTCTGGCCATGTGCCTCTTACCTGTGTATACCAGGGTTCCTCAGGGGAAGGAGAGAATGTACTCTTGCAGAAGTTCTGAGGCTGGCAGCAAACATGACATTCCTTTAAAATGCTATTTTATTTCCTAAATTTTCATAGTAGTTTAGCATTCTGCCATATGTATTTTATTTTATTTTTACTTAATATTAAGTTGCACAGAAAAAGAGACAAGTTTGCTCTTACCTGAACATCCATCTAGAAATGGTATTGTATCCAAAGACGTGCCTCCCTGTCAGTCCATGTAATGGAAAAATAAGTATTTATTGATCTCTCGCAGAGAATGCCAAATAAATATCCCGGCCATGTTACATAAACAAATTGGCTGAACTAAGCTCTCTCTCACTTTCTGTAGTTGGCCCCAGAATCCTCTTCTCTCCTCCCCTGCAAGTGTATATATTCACTGAAGTTAATTACCCAAGAACATTCACCTGACTTGCAGCTCACAAAAGAGATCATGCAATGCCCAGCTGTTCTTCCTTTTTTTTTTAATTTTTTATTTTTTATAAACATATAATATATTTTTATCCCCAGGGTACAGGTCTGTGAATCGCCAGGTTTACATACTTCACAGCACTCACCATAGCACATACCTTCCCCAATGTCCATAACGCCACCCCCCCTTCCCCCAACCCCCCTCCCCCCAGCAACCCTCAGTTTGTTTTGTGAGATTAAGAGTCACTTATGGTTTGTCTCCCTCCCAATCACATCTTGTTTCATTTATTCTTCTTTTTGAAGAATCTGCATTTTAACACTACAGGGACAACATAAATTTTTCGACTGGATTTGCATCTTATTTATTATTGTTATTATCTTGCAAATGCAGTGATTATATTTGGATTCAAAATTTCTTAATTTTAATCCTGGATGTCCCACTTGCTAAGTGTGTAATTTTTGATAAATCTCATAATTTCTTGAAACCTTCTGTTTTCTCTTATGTGAAGACCGTGTTAATGTAACAGGACTCTCAAATTAGCTAATAAATATGAAAATATGTGTAGGGTAAATAAAAAATATTTTACAATTATTTCTGAATATTATATAACAATGCAAGGGCAATCACATATGAAATCACATAGGAAATCACATATTAAATATCATATTCATATGAAATATGAATATGAGTATGAGTATATATGAGTATGGATACTTCAATATTTATCAATATATTTTCTAAAGTATGGTAGAGATTAATGGAATTTTAAGAATATGGTCTTCATATTAAAAAAACTTCACATAATATATGAATGGCAATAACAGTCACATTTGAGTAGTGATGCCTATTCTTACCTGAGAAAAATAAATAGCATTTTACATTATAGCTGCAATTTTTTACATTTTACAATATTTTTACATTTTACAATTTTTACAATGCAATTTTACATTATATCTGCAATTTTTCATAATTTTAAAATATTTATAATCCTTATAGACTTAAGTAAGACTAATTGACTGTCAGAAGGCAAAATAACTAGGTTAGGATATTTTAAAAACATATATTGAGTTCATTGTTTTTATTTCTTCTTTAATTTAAAAAAAATTTTTTTGAGATCATTGTTTTTAAATCCATGTAATTTCAAAAATTTCTTCTACTGACTGCTGATTCTACTTTACCTACCAGCTTGTTGATCAAGAGCCATTTTCTTCCCCTCAAGCTTTATCATGCACTGGAATCATCTGGAGGGATTTTTGAGCTACAGATCTGTGGGCCCTACTGGGCATTTCTGATTCAATACATCTGTATTGAATTATTTTTTTTATTTTTTTTAAAGATTTTATGTATTTATTTGACAGATAGAGATCACAAGTAGACAGAGAGGCAGGCAGAGAGAGAGGGAAGCAGGCTCCCTGCTCAGCAGAGAGCCCAATGCAGGACTTGATCCCAGGACCCTGAGATCATGACCTGAACCAAAGGCAGCGACTCAACCCACTGAGCCACCCAGGCGCCCCATCTCTGTTGAATTATTAACAAGTTCCCAGTGCTATTGCTACTGCTGTTGTTTTGGGAAGTGTACTTTGAGGACCACTGATATGAAGTCTAAC
Organism: Mustela nigripes; assembly: GCF_022355385.1. Classification (NCBI taxonomy): domain Eukaryota; kingdom Metazoa; phylum Chordata; class Mammalia; order Carnivora; family Mustelidae; genus Mustela; species Mustela nigripes. Next base: position 35,049,606 of record NC_081562.1, on the reverse strand, counting down.
ATATTTACAATGATGGAGCAAAGCACAAAGGAATGGCTATTGAATGCTGTGAAAAAGCTCAGTATATATGTACTGTACTCTTAGACATGATGTAGTGTATCTTGCTTATTCCTCTCAACAACACTATATATATATATATATATATATATATATATGAGAGGAATATATATATATACGCACACAAATATGTATATGTATACACACATATATGTATACATATATACATATGCATATATGTATACATATACATACATACATGTATGCATATGTATATGTGTGTGTATGTGTGTATGTATATATACATGTATATTGTATGTATGTATGGAGATATATGTATATTCATAATTATTTGAAGAATAAGGTTTACTTTATATATATAAATTATACATATAAATACTTATTTTCAAGAAGTACAGTTTACTTTTACTATACACTATTTCTTGTTAAAATCAGAACCAATTTATAAGCTGCTGAGATTTCTAGGGAGAAAAAAGCAAATGATGGTTTTGCTTTTGCCCTCCTCTTTTAAAAAATCTTGTTTTCTCTGTTTACACACTGGTTTTATACATAAGCACCTTAGAGCTCAAGAACACTGTTATTTTAAGCTTATACTTTTGTGTGTTGTAAGTTGGGATACAGAACAGAAGCAGCTACTAAAAACAGAGAGGCCCCAAAGTCCAGTGGTTAAATAGACCAGAAGCCTGTGTCTCCCTCACTTTAGAATCTAAATGTAGGCAGGCAGGCTCTTGTTTCTGGGCTAGCCAGCTCTGCACAAAAAAATTACTTTCATTTTTGCAACAAAGTTGCATTTGAATTTGTGGTTCTTGGGACAGAATAGGAAAAAGTGGAGTCTGAACAGGGACTTGTCTTTAGGTTGAAAATGAACAAGAAATTATACAAATAACTTCTGTTTATATCCTGCTGGCAAAAATTTAGTTATAAAGACATACCTGACTGCAAGAGAGCCTGGGAGTGTGGGAAGGGAAGAGAAGGGAGAGTTCACTCCTAAAAGAACAAAGGTGAGAATGGATCCTGGGAGCACAGAGGACAGATTAACAGTATGTACTACAGGTGGGAGTATACCAGGGGAAATAAAGCAGTTCCAACTTTAGTGGAAATAAAAGGCCTTGAGTAGATTTAATGTATTTTTTAAAGAATTTCTAAAAGAGGCTACTTGCCTACAGAGGATTGCAGAGGGTGATGGGTATTGAGGAGGGCACATGTTGTGATGAGCACTGGGTGTTATACTTAGTTAATGAATCATTGAGCAGTACATCAAAAACTATTTATGCACTATACAGTGGCTAACTGAACACAATAAAAAAAATGATATTGACACTCCAAAAAAAAAAAAAAAAGAAATTCTAAAGGGAGCACTCAAATTTAAATACAGAATGCTGATCAGCAATGGGAAAATATATGAAAAATAAAACATTCTGGTAAAGGCAAATATGTAATTAAATTCAGAAGAGTCTAAAATATAATAATAAATTTAACATACCAGAGATAAATTAATGGGCCAATTTATTTTTGAGGAAAACAACTTAATTTTCGAAAGGACAGAGCAAGCTCCGTTTCTTTTCCTGGGTGATATGTTATTGTGCATGGGTATCTGTTTAGGAGATAAAAGAAGATAATACTGTTACTATTATGTAGTATTTTCCATTTCATTTATGACATAATATAATTCATATATCTAGTAACAAAGAGAAAACCTCTTATTGTTTCATTATTGGTAATTAGAAATAGACACTGCAGCAGACTTTTAAAGACTTCCCCCCACTTTTTCTTATTTATTATGTGTTTCAGTCTGGGCTAGGAGACCTAGGTGAAAGCAAGCATTGTTGCTGGTCTAGTTCCTTTATGTAAAACAGTTTAATCACTTTTATTTTTGCTTAAACAAATTTCTTGCTCAAAAGTTACTTTTATTTCCTCTCTCTACTCTGTTTCTTCAGTTTTCTTCAGTCTGAGCTTTCAATCTTGTTCTTCTGAAAAGATGAGAACATTTGAAAGTACAATAAAGTAACCTATAGCCAATATGTTTTGCTAAAGCAATGTAAGGTGGTATTTACAAGCACACCGGCCTCTTTTCCGCTGAGAAAACAAGGAATTATGTTACTGGAACAAATGCTTAAAATATACAGTCTGTTCTAGAAGACATTTGGTTGTAAGAGTAGTAATGAATATCTGAGTATGTGATTTGTTCTGAGAAAGTCATAGGACGTTTACATACCAAAATAATAAACACTTGTCTCAACTGAACTTTTACGACTTTGTCAACTGTGGGACATAGATCAGCTCTTTCCAGGTGTATAAACTTCCTACTGTGAAATCTGACACTTTATATAGTGCTTTAACACCTATAAACTCCAAAGGTAGTGACAGTTTTCTGTACTTACGTACAATACTCCATTGGCAAGATCTTGTTCCATGTATGTGAAAAGATGAAATGAAAGTTGGAACACCAAGGCAAGATTCAATTTACATCATACTCTGGGTTGTATGACATATTGGAGGCAGCATTGTGATATATATTTTATCACATAAAAAACTGGAAAGCTGACTATAGCAACTATAATGACATTGCCCTGCTCTCCATCACTGGCAAAATTCTGGCTGAACGCCTTCTGCAGAAACTCAGAAAGCATCATCAACCATTCCCTTTCAAATCATTGTAATAATTTTAAACCCTAACCCAGCTCAGTGGAAATTATCTTTGCAGCTGCATTAACTTAGGGAAGAAACTCAAGTAAATGGCCAACTCAAGTACCTATGTGTTACCCTAAGAAAACTAAGTTGGCAAAAATTTATTTTTAAATCTAGATATAGGAAAGATGAAAAATGGACAGCCAGTCACTCAGAACAAGAAAAAGTATTGATTTTGGTAATGTGGCAAAATATCATGAGTTACACAAAATTAATTACAGCTCACATTCAAGCATATAGCATATCTATAACAATGATCACTTCTAATTAAGTGAAAGGAAAGACTGTATTTATCTAATTAATCAACAAACCTCAAATACACGGTGGGGACAAAGATGAAGCCAAGTTTTTCAGACTAAAGAATGGATTATTATTCATTATGATGACTGAATAATCTCATGTCTGTTGTAATTATAAATCAATTCTTCTAAACCTAAAATTTTTCTTTTAAAATATCCGGTTTTACAGGTTCTACAAAAACAAGGTAGTTGAGCTGTTTTAAAGATAATTTAATTTTAAAATTAAGAATTAAGAATATTGTTCCAACTATGAAAATTATATGGTTTGAAGAGATTTTAAACAACTATTGTTTATATAATATAATATTGCCCAAAGTAACTATTGTCTACATTATAAAGGACTCAACAGGAAAAGATGGTTAAAATGGAAAACTGAGATAAGCAAGGGAAACGTTTAATGGTATTGAATAAGAAAGTCAAAGGATTAATAGTTCTATGTAATAGATCTGTTTTTTAATATATAACTCATATCCAATCTATAATGTATTTTTTGATCAGAAGGCACCAGGGAATACCCTCTTCAAGTTTGTTGCAACATATGAAGGTGAAGAAGAAGAAAAAAAACAAAAAACAAAAAACAGGGACATGAGGGAAGAGAGACAGAGGAGACAGAGGAAAAGGAGGCAGAGGAGGCAAAAGAGGAAGAAGAGGATAAGAAGAATTAAAACAGAGGATAAACATTAGTGAAATATCAAAGACCAGAGTCATAGAAATGTAAATAAATGGATAAATTAATGAAATAATGAATAAATAAGTAAATAAATATTGAGAAGCAAGAGGCAATAAATGCTTATATTTGCTTGATCCTGGGAAGTGAAATCTCTTTAATAATATATATAATAAGAAGTTTGAAACAATTTTGAATTACTGCCTTGGGAAGGCAGTCTCTTCAAAGGAAGAATGGGGGTATCAGATCTAGGCATCTATTAAAATATAGCAAATTGCTACCTGATCCAAGTAATAAAAGCAAATGCTTAAAGTCATTAATATTTTGTGAGCATTTTCCATGTTTTAGTCTTTGTGGTGAATGATTTAAAAGTATTACTTGCTTAGTTCTCATAAAATCATATGAGGTAGGAAACTGAATAGAAGTAATACAGAATGAGGCAAGGTTCAGTACAAATGGACTAGACTTCAGTGATGATTGAGCTGAAATCTGGTGGTTAAACAGCAATTATAGAATGAAAATTGATGAGCAGTTTTTACAGAGGGAACTATGCAAATGTCCTGTGGTCATACGAAGCATGTTTTCTCCAAGGCACTATAAGAAAGCCATTTGTGTGAAATAAGTTTATCTAAGGAAAGAATGATGTATGAGCATAGAAGAACATTGTTAAAGACTATAGAAACTTTAATAGTCTCCATCCTTAAAATCTTGTCATGTTACTAGAATGCAACATAAAAAAATCAAGTTTTGTTCTAGTTCATTATTTGTGCCCCTTTTCATGCCACAAGAAAATAAATCTCACTAAAATAAATCTTTTGTAAGATTATCTCATACATTTATAGATTTACTTAATAGCCTTAATGGTTATTTTTCAGTTTCTACCTTATAAAAATATAATTATTTCTGTTTTTAGCTAATTCATGTGAGCTTTTTCTTCCATATTTGGATCTTCACCCTCTAAACTTCGACTCTGTCTTTCTTATTTGTGTACATTGCACAGCTGAGCTTTACTCCTCTTTTCTTGTTAATCAACCTTCTAGCCCATGAAATCATTAGCATTAATATGTCTGGCATTTACATTTATATTCATAAAATAGCACTTATCCAGACAGGGTTTTTCACCAAGTAAAATTACATTTGGAGAGAACTAATGACTCATTTGTGTTGAACTTGCAAGGTAAGTGATATATTAGAAGATAATTTAAGTGGAAAACATGGCATGGGGAAAGAGAATGAGAGTGTCTATAATCAAACTGTAGGAGAATAGGGAAATAGCGGGGATTATAAGTGAGTTAGAGAAAGTATGGAGCACACGGAAGAGGGAATGATAAAAAAAAATGATTATATTTGTTGGTATTTGGGTGTGATTAGAGATGAGAGACTGAGATATGTCTCTCTGACAAACCTTCAGCTGATGCTCATGCTGCTGGTCAGTGGACCACATTTTGAGTAGGGGAGCAATAGTGCATCATGACGGCATCAAAATGGAATGACATTCACAGCTCTGTTGTGCCCTCTGGGTTAAAAGAAGACAGACATGAATAGAATTTTGACCAGTATCACTCTGTCTTTAGGGCAACGGGGCAACAAAGAGAATATAGGAACAAGTGGACCACAAGCACTATTGCTGACACTCATTCCATCTGCTTACATGAAAGAACCAAGTACACAATCAAAGCTCAGATGTTATTGAGGTTCTTTTCACAACATCAGTACTTGGTAATATCTTCCCTTTCTGAACCAAATGAAAGCACAGGTCAATTCCTTGTCTATCCTGTAGGAAACAACCATGCAATCTTTTTTTTTTTTTTTAAGATTTTATTCATTTATTTGACAGAAAGAGATCACAAATAGGCAGAGAGAGAAAGCGGGGGAAGCAGGCTCCCTGCTGAGCAGAGAGCCCGATGCGGGGCTCCATTGCAAGACCCTGAGATCATGACCTGAGCCGAAGGTGGAGGCTTAACCCACTGAGCCACCCAGGCACCATGAAAACCATGCAATCTTATTTATTCTTCAAATCCAACTTAAATTACATCCCTGTGGCCTAGATTGATCTTTTCCTTTCTTACATTTTCTTGCATATATTGTGCGTATCACATATTTAGGTACCAGTTGCTACAGTATCTTTTATTATCTTTCCCTTGCTTCCATCATCTCTTCTCCACATGTTGATTATAAACTTGGTGAGGAACAAGTAAGTCATAGCCTTCTTTTGTTTTACCTCGTAACAACGAATATGATGCTCGTGGGACCTCATACTGGATTAGGTTGGAATCAATATCCTCTGATAACTAGAGTAAGAAACTTGAGTGAGAAACTTCTGGGTTTCTTATTCAAATATTTTGGTATAATCTTTAAAAAATGTATTTTTAACTATTTTATGGAATAAAAATGGTTCTTGTCTTTTCCACTTGAATATAAAAGTCCATAAACAGGGATATCTAGGAAAAGAATATTTTCATAACAAAATGTGTTTCCACAGTCAAAAAAGGTTAAACTTATTTCAATTTATGTAATTTGACTTTATTTATTTATTTTTAATTTGTATTTATTTATTTGACAGACAGAGATCACAAGTAGAGAGGCAGGCAGAGAGAGAGAGAGAGAGAGAGAGAAGGAAGCAGGCTCCCTGCTGAGCAGAGAGCCCGATGCAGAACTCGATCCCAGGACCCTGAGATCATGATCTGAGCCGAAGGCAGCAGCTTAATCCACTGAGCCACCCAGACGCCCTTTAATTTGGATTTAATACATCTCCATCTTTCCAAACTTGATCCAAATATACCTAGTTGATATGTTATCTTAAAATATTTGATAAATGTCTTTATTAAACTTTATAAGATGTATTTATTTATTTTTGAGAGAGTAAGTGTAAGTCTGGATAGGGGCGGGGAAGAAAATCTCCAGCAGACTCCACACTGAGCACAGAGCCTAGGCTCAATCGCATGACCCATGGAATCATGGCCTGAACTGAAATCACAAGTCCGACACTTAACCCAGTGAGCCACCCAGGCATCCCCTTTGTTAAACTTTTTAAAACTATGTTTGACATAACAGTGTTGAAGAAGTAAAAACATATTTTAACAGCAAATGGAAAGTTGGTCATATTCCTTACCAAAGTAATACATTTTTAAATTGTTATTTCATATTTATTATGTCTCAATACTTCACTTCATAAACTCATTTTTTAAATATTTTATTAATACAGTGAATAATTTGTCAAAAGTGATGACCTAAAGCATTTGTCATCTACAGATAGGTATGTTTACAAATGTTAGGTTTTTCCCTTTAGATTGCTGTAAAGGTTTAAAACAAAGGTAAAACTAATTATTGGTCAACTTGTTCAAAGATTGTCAGTTATGCATTGCTATCATAAAAAAATTAAAGCAATCATATTCAGTATTCTATTTTTCATATGTACACAACTCCTGAAAGAATACTGAAAAGAGCCAACATTATCACTGCATTTAGGGAAAAAAGAGATATTATTCAGCTTCATTTTTCACTTCCTAATAGCTCACACACTACTTTAAAGTACTTGCATACATGCTGAACAGCAAAGTATAATAGTTCCTGGTTTACATCTCGGGCAGGTTAATAGGTCTTCAGACTTCATTTAGCACCACATTTTCAGACCATCATAAGTTTTAAACTTACTTCCATGCTGACAGCTTAATGTTCGAATAAGCAAGGAGTTAACTCACTTTTAACTTCTAAACCCTAGGACCTCTCTCTTAGAGCTGTAAAATTGACATTTCAGCATGAATATTTTTTTTTCATGATGTTTCTTTCAAACGTGCACATGTTACAATGTCTAAAACAGCTGTCCATGTTTACATTAAAAGTCTTTCAAAATATTGTTTTTTCCTTTAGGATGCCATTTGTGTAGAAAGGAAAATAAGCAAATCAACTGCTTTCTTCCCGTCCTTCCTTCCCTCTTTCTCTTTCCGTCCTGCTTTTGTTCTCTTTCTTTCTGATTTCTTTTTCTTTCCCTTTTCCTTTTTTCCTACTTTTTTTTCTCCTCTAAAGTACTTCAGAGTAACTCTAGTGATTATTCAAGTAGAGTGAGGAATGCCAGCAGATTAAATCTGCCTTTAATTCTTGTCAGGGTTTCACATGCATATATCAGAAGTGAAATGTTCTACTATATATCATGCTTCACCAGCTAGAGGTCAAAGAACTCAATCACCGTATTCATGAAAGTAAAATGTTGTGTTTCCCAATTGCCTTCACTTTGGGAGGCTCTCACTTCCAATTACCAAAGTGACCTTCAAATTTGATATTGACCATTTTACAGTAAAATTTATTACAATTGTGACATTATAATACAAAATAAAAAATGACACGGGTAAAATAGCTTTAAACATGGTAGTAACTTTTTTTTAGACTCTAGTAATTTTATACTCAATTTTCTGCTTGGCTGTCTTTTTTCCTAATTCTTTATATTGTTTTTGCCGATAGACTGTCTACATATTGTTTATAAGATTATATCACTTTTAAATGTATAAACTTTTTAGGTTCTTAAATCATGGATATCTAAGGATTCACATGTTTTATAGAAAAGATGTGCTACAGAATGCATTAATATTTCACATTTTATTAATGTGGAAGGGAAGACTTGTAAATTCCAGGTTAGACAATAAAATATTACTTCAATGTTCCACAGCACTAATTTAGAACTTTCTTATAATATAATTCCAAGATATCAATAAGAAGTAAAACTAATAATTATCATATGCCTACCATCTGCTAGAAAGATGAAAATAAATATGAATTGACTTTGTCCTGTAGAACTGAACTTAGGTTCTTCCCAAGTACTTTAACGTTTATTCCTCAAAATAACCCAGGTTTTTAAAGAAAACACACAGGTTAAAAAGAAACACATCCCAAAGAAATCAGGTAACTGTGTCAAAATCACATAGTTAGGAAGAGGCAGAATTTGAAAGTAAGGCTTGACTATCGGTCTTTAAAATAGTTCCACTAATCTGTTCTTAGGCCAGGTACAGTGCTTAAAATCAACTAACTCCACCACTTTTATTTGTGGATGAGAATGCTGAGGCCCACAGATGTGCCAAGACTTGACAAAGCTAAAAAAACAAAAACAACAACAACAAAGCCCCCAAAAACTATTACCAAAAAACCAAAACCAAAACCAAAACCAAAAAAACTCAAACTCTCTCCTTTGGTATTCTTTTCACTACTCTAGTCTTTTTTCCCATATCACATTTACTATGAGCTCATCATTTACTTAATGAAAACAAAGGTTCATGCAAAGGCCAGGGTACTTCTCAAGACCACATGCCAGAACCCAAGGAAGTCATTTTGCATAGACAGCTCTCATTGCTATGTTGAGAAACACTTTATAATCTCTATATTATTTTTCTGTGAATGCTTTTGCTGTGTAAATTATAGTTATCATATTATTAGGCCTGAGAATATGTGGATAAAAGGGAAAAGCTGAACTGATAAAGTATTAAAGGGGAAAAAAACTACTATTTTGTATGCATTTTTAGAATTATCTTTTAGCAGAATTACTGTAGTTCTGGTTACAGAAAGTGAGTAGAAAATATGTGCTTATTGTAAAAAAAGAAAGAAAGAGAAAGAAAGAAAGAAAGAAAGAAAAAAAGAAAGAAAGAAAGAAAGAATCAAACCAAACCAAACATATAGTAAATTTTGAAGTTCCTCTTTACCTTTTAACGCAGTTCTAGTCTCTTAGTTAGCCACTGTTTATAATTTTGTATCCTTACAGAACTATTGCTTTGTATTTAGGTCAATATGGATATTAGGAAAATTTATTGATTAAAATAGTACATTAACTCAATGAAAGCTTAAAGAAAAAAGAATAGCAAGAAAAGAAGTTTCCAAGAAATGAACAGAAATTCAAAATGAGATGGTAGACTTAAATCCAAATATAACAGTAATTAGATTAAATGTGAATAGCCTAAATGTTTTGTTATTAAAGAAAAGGATTATCAGACTCTGCTAAAAACCAAATCCAATTATATGATGTTTAAAAGAGGCATATTAAACACAAAGGTCACAGAAAATTTGAACATTATAATATGGAAAACAAAGTTAAAAGATGGGTAAAGACTCTATCCTTTTGTAGATATTTTGAAGACAATTTAGAATTTAAGGCAAAAAAACAAAAACAAAAACAAAACCCCAAAATCAAAAATTTAGCAAGTCTTCTTGTAAGTAAATACCCAACAGAGAAGTGTGTGTGTGTATATATATATATATATATATATATATATATATATATATATATATGTAGGTGCCAAAAGCCATGTATTATAATGTCCATAGCAGCATTATTCATGATAGCCAAAAACTGGGAACAACTTAAATGTCCATCAAAAGAACGGATGAGTAAATCTCACAAATATAATGGTAAGAAAAAGAATCCAGATTTTAAAAAAATCCATGTATATAAAGTTTAAAAAATAAAAATTGCAAAACCGATTTATTACATGATGGTGCTTACCTTTCAGAAGAGGGTGTAATAGTAACAGTTTGGGCAACTGAGGGCAGCTTCTGTATTGTGGTAATTCTCTATTACCAGAACTGGGTAATTAGGTTGTATTCACTTTATGGTAACTCATCAAACTGTAAGTGTAATTTATTCTATTTTCTATATTTATATTATACTTCTTTTTATTAAAGCAATTACCAAAAAAGAGAAAAAAGTAAAGGGCAAAGAGGAACATATTATAATGATGAAATGTTTAACTTTATAGAAAAATAAAAGAAATTTAAATTTGCATGAATCTTGGGACACCTGGGTGGCTCAGTCAGTTAAGCATCTGCCTAGGGCTCAGGTCATGCTCCCAGGGTCCTGGGATTGAGCTCACATCAGGCTGTTGTTCCCTGCTTATGGACCCTGCTTCTCCCTCTCCTTCTGTACTACTCTCTCTATCTCATTCTTTCTAAAATACATAAATAAAATATTTAAAAAAATAAAGAAATAAAAAATAAATTTGCATGCATCTAATAACAGTTATTAAAAATAACACTTAAGGAAATATGAGATATAGGGAAATCCACAATCAAATGGTAGTCTTCTCAATAATAGGGAAAAAAAACCCTCATAATGGTAGGAGGAAAAAAAAAACTTTAGGAAAGAGATAAAGGTTTTGATTAACTTGACTGAGACAAGATCTAAGGAACATATTCAGAATTCCACCCCCAACAACAGCAAAATTATATACTTTTTTTCTAAGCACACACAAATACACTTATTAAAATTAATCATATGCTAGAATATTAAAATAAGTTTCAATAAATTTCAAAGGATCACACTTTTGTGAAAGTGTACACAAAATGTTTATGAATCACAATGCAATTAAGTTAAAAATATGTAATAAAATATAATTATGAACATCACTGTATGTTTGAAGATTTATACATGTAAGTAACCCCTAGGTCAAAGAGAAAAATATATTAAAATTATTTAAAATATTAAATAATTTTAAAATATTTTAAAAATATTTTTAAATTTTTAAAATATATTTAAGTATTAAAAATATTTTAGAATATTTAAAATGAAATTTTATTAAAAATGTTACATAGCTTGTGAGTTGCAACTAAAACTGGATTTAGGGAGATAGTTATTCCTTTAAAATTAATACCAGAAGAGAATGAGGCAGAAAAATAACAAGCAAGTTGGTCACCTTAAAAAGCTTGAAAGAAGCTTAAGTAGGTTAAAATAAATGAACATGTAGAAGGCCAGAAATAAGAACCTAACTGTGGATATTAGTAAAATCAAAAAATAAATTAAATAGGGTAAATAAAAAGCAAAAATTGCTGCTTTAAAGAACCTCACTTTGTTATAATCCTGGCAAATTTAAGAAGAAAAAATAAATATCAGGAGTGAAAAAGTGATTGTAATTACAATGGATGCAGGTATCAAATTAAATAAAAAAGGTCCTTGCTCAGATTCATTTCAAAATTATGGTACTTAAGAGAATGGGGTATTAGTGCAGAGATTAAAAATAAACCAATTCATCCTCAAAAAGTTGAAAATAGAGCTACCCTACAACCCAGCAATTGCACTACTGGGTATTTACCCTAAAGATACAAGCATACATAGTCATCCAAAGGGGTACATGCACCCGAATGTTTATAGCAGCAATGTCCACAGTAGCCAAACTATGCAAAGAACCTAGATGTCCATCAACAAACAAATGGATAAAGAGGATGTGGTACACACACACACACACACACACACACACACACACACACAGGAATACTATGCAGCCATCAAAAGAAATGAAGTCTTGCCATTTGCAATGATATGGATGGAACTAGAGGGTATTATGCTTAGCGAAATAAGTCAATCAGAGAAAGACAATTATCCAATGATCTCCCTGATATGAGGAAGTGAGAGATAATGCGGGGGGTTTGGGGAGTAAGCAAAGAATAAATGAAACAAGATGGAATCCGGAGGGAGACACACCGTAAGAGACTCTTCACCTCACAAAACAAACTGAGGGTTCCTGGGGATTGGGGGTGGGGATAGGGAGAGGGTGGTGGGGTAATGGACATTGGAGAAGGTATGTGCTATGGTGAGTGCTGTGAAGTGTGTAAACCTGGTGATTCACAGACCTGTACCTCTGCGGCTAATAATACATTATATGTTAATAAAAAAAATAAAAAATTTTAAAAAATTAACCGATTCAATTTTCTTCAAGAGAAGAAAGAAATAGTCCCACACATTTGTCATTGTGTGACTTATGACAGAGACTGCAAAGTGGTGCAGAAAAGATAGATTTTTCTATTAATTATGCCAGTATAGTAGAATAATATTCAGTTACTAAAAATAATGAAAACAGTCTTTTCTCTTAATATGAAAATCCTCTGGAATATTATTAGATTAAAAAATACAAAGTGCAGAATAGAAGGTATAGGATGCTACCTTTTATGTAAAAGTAGCTAGAGAAAGGAATCTGTCTTTATATTTGTTTCTGTATGTATTAAAATTATATAGGAAAGAATATACAAGAAATTAATATCCATAGTTAGTACTGGGGTATAAGGTAAAGGTAGATAGTTCAAAAATTAAATATATTAGAAGTTGAAAATTGGTACTGGCATAAGAGGACATCCATATGGGGGAAAAAGTGAAACTTTACTTAAATCTCAAAACTCAATTCTAAAAAGATTACGGACCTAAATGTGAAAAGCAAAATACTAAAGGCTTTAGAAAATACCTGAATATTTTAATCCCTTTGGCTTAAAGAAAAATTTCCTAAATAAAAATAAAAAGATTGATCATAAAATGAGGTGTTGATAAATTAAACATCAAAATTAATAAATTCTATTCATCCAAAGATACCATATTGATGAATGAAAAAATAAACTATAGAGCAAGTGACAATACCTGTATTATATATTAGGAGCAAAAAATTAGTATACTGGGTGTATAAATAATACATAACATTTTGTAATTAAAAACAGCTAATGAAAAATTGAGGCAATACATACTAAGACACTTGGTCAAACAAAAAATACACATAAGAACCAATAAGCATATGTACAGGTGTTCAGCCTGACATGTAAAAAGATACACAATAAAATCTCATCAAAATAACAGGTACAAAAAAAATAACAGGTACAATAAATTGGGAAAAATTAATGGTTGATAATATCGAATGTTGAACAGAAATGATCATGAATAAAATGTAGAATCCACTTATCAAAGCGTTGGACATTTTCTATTAAATTTGAAAGAACACAAATTCTACAACCATCCATCTCCATCTTAAATGTATAATTGAAAGAAAACATGAAAGTGCACCCTAAAAGATAGCTTTATAGCAACAGAGAAAGCCATACTATGGCATTCAGAAAAATCTACACACACATATATATGTATGCATATATATATATATATATATATATATATATATATGATTTATTTATTTGACAGAGGGATTAACAAGTGGGCAGAGAGGCAGGCAGAGAGAGAGGGGGAAGCAGGCTCCCTGCTGAGCAGAGAGCCTGATGTGGGGCTTGATCCCAGGACCCTGAGATCATGAACTGAGCCTAAGGCAGAGGCTTAACCCACTGCGCCAGCCTGATGCCCCTCTACATATACTTAAATAGTGAGTGCTCCAAAATATATTTTTAAGTAAAAGTAATAATTGGGTTTTAGTAGGAATGAATTGAATGATACTAACATGAAATCCTCTAACAGTTCTTTGTATTTTGTATGTGTGTGTATGGATGTATATCAATACTCTGATATATCTGTTAATGTGTACAAGCTCAAGTACATCCATGGTTATCATCAGGATGAAACAGGGATGAACTCTGATAGAGCATGATATTCCAAAGGTTTAACTTCATTTATATTACATATATTTTTACAAATTTTAGGAAGAACTGTTTCTTAATGTGTGCATTTAAAAAGTAAGTTCAAATAAAAGTGAATAAAAAAAGAAACAATTCCAAGACATGATTTTAGCTGCCTAATATTTGGCACCATGTTCAAGATTTGAGTGGGCCACTTAAACTTGATAGTATAGTTCTCACTTAAAAACTGGAACTAGGGGTGTCTGGGTGGCCAGTTGGTTAAGCGACAGATTATGATCTGGAGTTGCAGGATTGAGTCCCTAGTTGTGCTCCCTGTTCAGTGGGGAATATGCTTCTCCCTCTGACCCTCCACCCTCTCATGCTCTCTCTCTCTCTCCTCTCTCTCTCTTTGAAATAAATACATAAAATCTTAAAAAAATAAAAACTGAAACTGAATCCCAAAATTAGATTGTAACAAAAGAAGAGTTAAATGTAAAAAGTTGTGCATTGCTCATTCCACAAAGTTGGACTATTTTAACCATTGAAACTGCACTTCTAAAGGAATTTTTCAGGAATAATGGAGTATCTATTCAAAGATGAGGATGAAATTTTTGATAAAGTTTTTCAACTAGTTCTAAATTCTAACTGAAAATGTTAAGGGAAAATTCATTTTTAATACTAACCCGGTACATGATAAGTAGAATGAGAAAAGTAGTGACAAAATGTAAGGAGAGAACGAAATTTTGAGAACGTTAAATAAAAACAAAGATCAATTGAAGTGTTAGCTTCAAATAAATATTTGAAGTGTATTACAAAGAAATCACTGTCTCTTTCAAAAGACTATTTCTATCACCTATTTAGAATCTGCCTTTTGTTTAAAAATAGAGTTGCATTAAATGTCATTGTATCATAGCCTTTCTTAAGTTGTTTTGTCCTAAGAAAGACAAAATGAATAAATAAAACAAAACAAAAAAATACCATTACAGAAATACAATTTATGTAATGGTATTTATAAATAAAATAAATAAAACAAAATAAATAAATAAAACAAAAACACCATTACTGGGCGCCTAGGGGGGCTCAGTGGGTTAAAGCCTCTGCCTTCAGCTTGGGTCGTGATCCCAGGGTCCTAGCCAAAGACAGACGCTTAACAACTGAGCCACCCAGGTACCCCAATTCTTCTGGTTTAATATGTTGCTTACATTAAGTCTTCATAAGTGAAAGGTTGTATTCTCATAGTAAGGACATTTATAATAATGTGCTCAAAGTTTATTTAATATTGGATAGTGGAAATTAAAGTCTTTGTGTCTTTCTTCTTAGAAGAATAATAAATATATTTCTGTTTTGATTATTTAGCAGATAAATTGAAAAATGTACACACATACAAAAACATCAACTAAAACCAGGAGTTGATAGACTTAATTCAATCTTGGGAAAAATTGATTAAAATTTATCTTCTTCAACCAAACTTAGTAGAAGTCTACATTTTTCTGAAGAAATACAGGAAAATGTTAAGGGTAACACAAATATATCTTTTGAAGGTTAAAAATTATATTAAAAAATTATATTTGTTGTGGAAAATAGTGTACCCCGAATGTAGAGTTAGGTTAGACTATTCAGTGCAAAAAACAAATTTGGAATTAGGATAAATTGAGGATTAAACACTATTTTAAAGTGAACTTTTCATCCAAAATTTTCATGTCAATTTAAAGCTAAGAAAAAGAACAAATTACTTGTTTCATGTTATGCAGACCCTAGCCAACCTTAATTATATTTTGATTTCACCTTCCAACCAGCTGCTTTGGGAAAATACGTCCACATATCTTGGTCAACTCTTTTGGTGGACTTGACTTAGTTAATTGATTCAATATCACATGTTATAATTTGTTACCTTATTTTTAAAAACAAGATGATTTAATTCATACTACTGAATAAATTGACCCATGTTTATAATAATCATCCATTGAAACAAACCTATCATCTACTAAATGAAGGTAGTAGAAAGCATAATCCTTTAAGCCAGATAGACCTAAGCCAGATAGATTCAAGTTTATTTTCTTCCATTGATTGGTTGTTTGATTCTAGAAAATTGATTCAATCTTACTCAATTTCTTGTTGTCTGTAAAAGGGAAATTGAAATGTACATTGTAGTTGCTCTGAGAATTGAATGAGATAACATGTAGTGATAAATCTATGGTCTATGGGAGGAATTTCTAGTAATTCTCCCTCATTTTTCCCCTTAATATTAAATACACATTTGTTATGTATTTAATGTCATACATTTTCACAGTTCAAAGTTCAAAAGGACAAAAAATAAAGGCAAAGTGTTTCTTCTTGGCCCCTTTCTTGATGGAAACTGATGTGACTAGTTTCTCATGTAAGCTCTAGAGACTTTTTAGGCAGGTACAAGTAGATTTAATATTCTTTTTTTTTTCTTTCTGTACACAAAATAGTGGTAAACCATATACCTAGTTCTGCACTTTATTTTTACCTTTATGGGTATATTGAAGACAGTTTCATGATTAATAACTAAAGAATATCCACATCTGTATTTATGATAACTAAGAAAGGAATGATGTTTTTTTTTGGAGGGGGGGATTTAAGAGCCTTTATTATTTCTAAGAATAAAAATATCCATGTAGCTAATTATATAAGAACTATTAAATGTAACCCTTAAAGTTTTAATTGTTGGAGAAATTTTCAAGTATAAATTTCATAGTAAAGAGGAAAAATCAAGAGAATGGACAGAAAAAATAAAGAGAATAAGAAATAAGAAAACAAAATCAGAATGAAGACAGTACCGTAATAAACCATACCACTTGGCAATTTTACCCTGTGTAATTTCTATTTTCTCAAAGTCACCAGAAAGCAATACTGTTGGGATATGGTGTTACCTGCCTGTATTTTAACAGTGTGCTTAAGAAGTTGAACATGTATCTCAGAGGTACATCTCCACACTGTGCAGATGGGGCTCATGCTGGATTTTACATTAAGGCCAATTTTAGTCATTCAACTATTGAAAAGAAATGCACTTTTCTACCCCGCTGAGAAAGGGACAAAATTTAGCTCTACCAAAAGGAACTGCTTTGTACAGCTCTGTTCCACCTCAGACTTAGTTTTAGAGGCAGAGAACTGGGCTTAGTACTTCCTTAGTATTTCCTGTTAACCTGTATCCTGGGGTTGGGGAGGGAGTCTGTGGGCCTCTTTCTGCCTGGAGGGCATGGGGGAGCTCCTTGATTGTGCCAGTGTATTGTTTATTTATTTATTAACTGACATATAATGTACTATTTCTTTCAGGGGTACAGGTCTGTGAATCATCAGTCTTACACAATCCACAGCACTCACCATAGCACATACCCTCCCATGCGCAGGTACTTACGAGCTGCTTAGTGAGGCTGCATTTGGTGATAGTGAAGATCAGATAGAGTTTGAATCTCAGCTCTGCCACTTAACTAAAGGAAACCTCAGTGTGCTCATCTGTACTTAAAAGGGGTTCAAGACTAGTTAGTGCCTTCTTCATGAACTGTCACCAGGATTAAATAAGATAATGCAAGTCAAAGTCTTAGCTCTCTGCCTGGCACACAATAAGTGTTCAATAAGTGGTGGCTGCTATAACAAGTATTAATAATTTGGGGGTGTGCCAAAGGATGAAGATTGCTAATGGCTGCAACCTACATATCCTGTGGAAACTGGCCTCAGCTATTTCGAAACAGCTGCACAAACTACTCTCTCTTACAGATTGGTAAATGGTGGCCATTGTAACAAATTCTTAAGCATATTTTAATCAGTATTTTGGGAAAACTTTCCTGAATAACTCCAAAATTTTTCCTTTTAAGCATTCTAAACTGTCACTCAAGGTCCTAAAAGCAAAAGAACCTGTTCCTGTACCTTACCCTTTTATTAAAATGAATTTAAAATTACTATGGTATTTAAGAAGTAACTGAGCCTGTGGAAGGCATTCTGTAGGAGACTCTAATTCAAGATAGATATTTGTCACCTAGAAATTGTCTTTCAAGTGAATTTTAAAATTTTATTTTTTCTTGAACACTGACTTTGCTTAGATTAAAATAAGTTTAGCATAGACAGAATGATTTCATATCCTGATAGATTATGAAGTGATACTTACATTTTAGCTTTAAATTTTAAAAGGATTTAACAACATTCTACTCAATGCTTGAGAAAAATTCATGATTCATAATGATCTTTATAAATTTATTGAAGATTGTTCTGTGTAATATGCAAATTAAATATAATAGTAATTTGAAATTGTTTTCCTTTTGAAAACAGAATTTGCTTACCATATATAGCCATAAAATCACCACATAGAATTTGAGGTTCAGTAATGTAAACCACCTCTTTCTAGTTCAGATCAGTATTTTTTTTACATAAGGGGAAATTATTTGGGGATAATCATGAACTGTATTTTTATATTCCAAACTTACTGAAATATTATTATTAACTCCATAAAGATATGTTAATACTATTTAACGGTCAAAAATGCAACTTTTATAGTAATTTGCATTTTAGGATCCTAAAACAGACACAGAAAACACATTAGAATATTATGTCCAGACTACTTCACCTTAAAATAAACTACTTGTTACTAGGAGAATACCGGGTTTCAAAGGAAGAAAGATTGTTCAAAGGAAGAAAGAAAGAACAGTATGTGAGTGCTTTTAAAAAAAAAAAATCGCCATCCTTGGTGTCTCAGTCAGTTGAATAGCTGACTCTTGGTTTTAACTCAGTCATGATCTCAGGGTTGTGAGATCGAGCCCTTTGTGGGGCTCTGTGACCAGTGCAGATTCTGCTTGTCCCTCTCTCTCTGCTCCTCCCCCTGCTTGCATGCTGTCTCAAATAAATAAATAAATAAATAAACAAACAAACAAATAAATGAATAAATAGAATCTTTTAAAAGAAAAGAAAAAGGCTCTGAACATCTTTTCACTGGAGCTTAAGTTTGGTAAAGAAGAGCCAAAGATAGTTTATTAGATGCAGAGTTAAGCCATCATACTAGATTATTTTGTGAATTATTTTAAGAGTTTCATTTGAATGGCTTCAGTTTCCTTTTTATCCTCAAAATACTTGGCCGTGGTAATATAGCAGCCTGTTTACTACTCAGATTCTGGACTTTGGCTCCCTGGGTTCAAAACCGTGCTCTGCTGCTTGCTTGCTTCTTCTTCCTTCTTTCTTCCTTCTTTCTTCTTCTTCTTCTTTCTTTTTTTTTTTTTTTTTTAATTTAATTGATAAGGAGAGAGGAAGGGAGAGGGAGAGAACAAGCACAAGCAGGGATAATGACAGGCAGGGAAGAAACAGGCTCCCTGTTTAGCAAGGAGATCAATGTGGGGCTAGATTCCAGGACCTGGGATCGTGACCTGAGCCGAAGGCAGCCACTTAACCAACTGAGCCACCCAGGTGTCCCTTGCTCTGCTACTTCTTGTGAAACTTTGAGAGTTATTTAAATATATTTAAGTCTCTGTTTCCTCCTGTCCAAAGATCACAATGATAATAGTACTTACCACAATACTATCAAGGTGATGATTAAATGAACCAAAATTCACAAAGCACTGTTGGGGGAGACAACATTTTACCTCTACTCTCTTAGGGCTTTTTGATGGGACCTGAGAACTTAACTGACATAGGACAGTTTAACAGGAGAAAAGCATACATATTTACATGTTTTATGTCACATAGGGGTCCTCTTAGGGAAACAGAGACCCAAAGAAGTGGCAAAACCTAAATACTTTTATATGGGATTGAACAAAGAGAGGCAATTGTGGAAACATAACTAAAATATACAGGGAGGCTAAATAAAAATACAAATTATTTTAACAAGTTCTCTTTGTAGAGAATTCTCTTGGCTTTGACTTGCCACTCAAAAATGTTTATTTTCTTCTGATATAGAAAGGACATCTTGCACATGGAAGTTTTTAATCCCCCATTTTCAGGAAGTAAATGGAAGATTAAAGTGTCCTTCTTGGGGCACCTGGGTGGCTCAGTGGGTTAAGCCGCTGCCTCCGGCTCAGGTCATGATCTCAGGGTCCTGGGATCGAGTCCCACGTCGGGCTCTATGCTCAGCAGGGAGCCTGCTTCCTCCTCTCTCTCTCTCTGCCTGCCTCTCTGCCTACTTGTGATCTCTCTCTGTCGGATAAATGAATAAAATCTTAAAAAAAAAAAAAAGTGTCCTTCTTGCATCTGCAAAGTGATTAAGTGCCTTTAGCTCAAAGTGATCTTCATGCTGAACTGCGTAATTTGGGGTGGCATGTTCTTCCACCTTTCAGCACTTAGAACAGCATCTATCCTGTAATTCATGCTCTATGAAGATTATTTACTATTTATTTGGAATATGATAAGAAAACTTTTGTTTTTATTTTCAATTCTGCTATAAAATTGGGAAAATAAAATAAGACTTCACACTAGAAAACTCTTGCAACGAAGGTCCTAAGTCACATTCTTTTGTGAGACTTCAATAATAGTAACAATAAGGACAACAACAAATAAAAGAACAACAAACAAAGATAATTTTTAACTGCTAGGCATTATGCAAAATGTTATGCAATACTTTGTTCTTCTTTAAACTTTTTATCTACATTGACAGATAGTTTTCTTACTTTGTGTAGTAAAAAAAGAAAACTTAATTGTGTTTTCTAAATTCCAAGAGTCACATAGTTAAGAAGCAGCACAGCCAATTCTGGATCCCCAGATTACTGTTCCCAAAGTTCATACTTAACAACTAAGGTAGGGTTTCCCTAACAGCAATCTTCATCATACTTTTTGCCTTTTTGTTGTATAAGAAAAATAAAATGATTCTATCTAAAATAAAATATAAGTCCGGGATTGGTTATTTATATGATGGAAGTGCTGAGATGGTAAAAGGGAAGCCAAGAATCTATCCAGAGATTAGTAACAGCAGAAAGTCAATGTGAAGGGGCAAGTGAGGAGGCCATACTACAGATTCAAGAAACAGTGGGAATATGATCTAAATAAACCTATAACTGAGCCAAGTTTAACCTGTGAGAGCCAGGAAGAGGCACATAGCCAACATGAAAGATACAATCTGAGGTAGAGAAAATGGAAATAAATTCTATGTCACATCCCTCCCTTACTCTCTTCAATTTCCCATTGAGTTCTCTCATTAATCGAAACTATTCAGAATCACATTGACATGGGAACCCGGGACCCAGAGGTGTAGAGGTTCAGCCCACTGTGACACAAAGAAGAACATGTAAAATGATGGCAGCATACATTATGGCAATCAGCCTAGATCAATCTATTCCTTTAGGTGTAGTTTACCTAATATCTTTTCTTCCAATTGGGTGAAAATTCTACTTAAAGATTTGTAATAAGGAAACATCCTATCATTACCTGAATAGGAATTAGAATCATAGTCATAAATAGAAAATATTCATAAACTTAAAAAATATATGTAACAACTAATTTTAACTTAGAAATCAGAGAGACCCAGTTTCTAATCTACTCTCTGTCACTTACTACTTGTTTGATCCTAGAAAATTAATTCAGCTGTTTCCATTCTTTTGTTACCTATTAAAAGGGAAACTAAAAGCTATGTAAGCCCTACAAGCATTGAGGCATTAATAGTATCAAATGGAAATTTGTTCCCTTATATAACAAAAAGAGAGAGAGAGAATGAGAGAGATTGACTTTCCTAATATGTGTCATTATTTACAGCTGAGCTCTGTATAAGTAACCCCATATTATCCTGTGAATCATGTCTCAGAAATACTTAACAGGTAATTCTGCCTGTCTCTAAATATATAAAAGTATGTTACCACTTTCAGATTTGTTAGTTTAGTATTTACTGATGTTATAAAATAATATAGATTGAGCTTCTCCTGATATTTAATAAGCATATACAATGTTTATAAAGGTTTATATAATGTGTTGTTCTGAATTATTGCAGAAAAGAAACATTAAGATTCTACAAATAACACTTTCAAATTTACAGGCAAAATATTATTAGGGCATACTTAATCTTTTTAGTGGTCTTCTAGAAATTAGATACTAAACATACTCAAAGATTTTAAGAAAATGAGATTAATAAGGAGTTTAAGCAGCAAATAAAATTTAAAAATAGAAAGCCAATGGCATACAAGAGTAGAAGTTAAAATTTTAGTTTAATATATAACTTAATCTTAATGTTTTATTTAACTTCTAAAGCCTTCGTTTATTAATATTTTAAAACTATAAAACAGAGAGGCTTTCTTTTAATTAGTTGGGAGTTTGGTATCTCCAGGGAACAATATCATTTTATAAAATGATTTTATATAATTATCTGAGTTGAGGGGTCCAGCTGCCTTAGAGTCACTTAGATTAAACAATAACACCTCCATGGAAATAGAACCTTCCACTTCCAGTTGGGCACAGATAACACGTCACACTGAAGCAAGAAATAAAATAAAATTGCTACCCACAGAGAAAAATAGAAACATGCTTGCATTGAGAATTCAAATTTCAACTACTTCAGAAACTTCAATTTCATTTGAACTTAGTGTTTAAGGGTGTTTTAAAAAGCCTTTCTGGGGGGAGGGGGTTTGGGAGAAGGGGGTGGGATTATGGACATTGGGGAGGGTATGTGATTTGGTGAGTGCTGTGAAGTGTGTAAACCTGGTGATTCACAGACCTGTACCCCTGGGGATAAAAATATATGTTTATAAAAAAAAAAAAAGCGCCTCCAGAATAAACTGCAGTGCATGCACAATTGTTCCTTCTCATTAAGGAAAGACAAAGACTTTTCTTGGTCTCAAAATCTTTCTAAGCTATGATAACATTAAGTTACATCTACAGGTTACAGAATGATGGCATAATATTTATTATATGTTAAATTTGTATATACTTATGTTTACATATGATTGCTTTACATTTTAAGCATATGCACATTTCTACTTTTACTTTCAAAATTCAAACTTCAATAATTTTCTTTAAGCAAAAAAAAAAAAAAAAAAGCCTTTCAGCAAAATAACTTTATTTATGCTTTTTATTATAATATTCCATGTTAGCACTTTTCCATGATTTCCTTTGAATAATTTTCACAAATAAAGAAGCCCAAAACTTCTATAGCTTCAATCTAAAAGAAGTTTACTATTTTTAGTTTTTGAGGGAAACTCCATACTGTTTTCCATAGTAGCTGTGCCACTTTGGATTCCCATCAACAGTGTAAGAGGGTTCCCCTATCTCAGTCATTCTGATTGGTGCAAGGTGATATCTCACTGTGGTTTTGATGTGCGTTTCCATGATGATGGGAAATATTGAGCATCTTTTCATGTGTCTTTTAGATATCTGTATTTCTTGAACACTATCTGTGCATGTCTTCTGCCCATTTTTAAACTGGATAACTTGCTTTTTTGGGTGTTGAGTTTTAGAAGTTCTTTATATATTTTGGATACAAACACTTTATTGGATATATCATTTTCAAATATCTTCTTCCATTCCATAGTTTGCTTTTTAGTTTTGTTGCTGGTTTCCTCTGCTGTGCAGTTTTTATTTTTTTGTTTTTTTGTTTGTTTTGATGAGTCCCAATAGCTTATTTTTGCTTTTTTTCCCTTATGTCGAGACATATCAAGTAAGAAGTTGCTTGGCCAATGCCAAAGATGTTACTGCCTGTGTTCTCCTCTAGGATGTTGAGGGTTTCCAGTCTCACATTTAGGTTTTTCATTCATTTTGAATCTATTTTTGTGTATAGTGTAAGAAAGTGGTCCAGTTTCATTCTTTTGCATGTTGCTCTCCAGTTTTTCCAACACCATTTGTTGAAAAGACTGTCTTTAAAATAGACAAATCTACAATTATAGTTGGAAACTTCAACATGCCTGTCTGAGAAATTATTAGAAGTAGACAGAATAATAATAATAATAATGATATGTGTACTAAGCCTACATAAGAAGATAAAGCTATGTAAGACTATAAAATTATCAATTTGACATTAATATTTATAGAACACTGTACCTAAGAAAAGCAGATACACATTCAGTCCAAGTGCACTAACAAGGAATACTTGCCAGATAGACCACACTGTGTGTCATAAAAAATAAACCCACAAAGCCAAAATAGTTGAAATTATACAAATCATTTTCTCTGATCATCACTGAATTAAACTTGAAATCAGTAACAGGAAGACATCTTAAAATGTGTCCAAATAACCAATAAATCAAAGAGAAAATCAAAGTTAATTTAAAAAATATTTTGAATTAAGTAAAAATAAAAACAACATGTGAAAATATACAAGGCACAAATGCAGCAGTACTAAGGGAAATTAATGAAACTGAAAAGGGAATGGTATAGTGAAAAAGAAAAGTCAATAATATCAAAAGCTTGCACATTAAAAATATCAACAATTGGGACACCTGGGTGGCTCAGTGGGTTAAGCCTTTGTCTTTGGCTCAGGTCATGATCTCAG
Source organism: Mustela nigripes (assembly GCF_022355385.1). NCBI lineage: Eukaryota > Metazoa > Chordata > Mammalia > Carnivora > Mustelidae > Mustela > Mustela nigripes. The sequence continues at coordinate 35,025,233 of NC_081562.1, read as the reverse complement.
GGTCTTGGGATCAAGCCCCACATCAGGCTCTCTGCTCAGCAGCGAGCCTGCTTTCCCCTGCTTCTCTCTGCCTGACTCTCTGCCTACTTGTGATCTCTGTCTGTCAAATAAATAAACAAAATCTTAAAAAATATATATCAACAATTAATTTGAAATGGATATAGACTTAAGTGAAAAACATAAAAATGATAGAAGAAATACAGGAGAACATTTGTGTAATCCTGAAATAGGCAAACATTTCTTACACAGGAGACAAGACAAATATTTTATAAAATAATTTTGGAGTTTTTTTTTAATAAAGTTAAACTTGCCATATGATCAGCAGCTCCATTCTTAGATATTTACCCAAGTAAATGAAAACGTGTCTACAGATAACCTGCACAAGAATATTTTAGCCGCTTTTTCATAATTTCCCCAAACGGGAAACAATCCAAATGTCCATCAACTTGCCAATCAATAAAGCATTGTGGTATAGCCATACAAGGATATGCTAGTCAGGATCCATAGATAAGGATTGTTGAAATGTGTGATGAATTGAAAAGGCCTTATTCAAAGTGAAAGAAACTGGACATACAGACCATGTATTCTATGATTCCATTTATAAAGAATGTTCAGAATAGGCATATCCATATAGACAAAAAACTAGATTCATATTTGCCAGGGCCTTGTGTGGGAAGGAACAATGGATTACAAAGGGGCATGAGGGAACTTTCTGGGGTAATAGAATTATGCTGTGTTTTGACTGTAGCAGTGATTTCACAACTTCATACCTTGTCAAAATGGATACATCTGTGTACCTAAAATGGGCGAATTTACTGTATATAAATTAAATCAACAAACCTGATTTAAAAACAAAACAGTAAATAAGGAATATAGAATACCATTTAGCAGGTATTACATCTAAATATTAGTATTTATTCAATAAAGGCTCAAAAATATGGAGGGGAGAAAATTTTCAGATAGATTAAAAATTCTCATAACTAGGAAATAAATTTCTAGATTAAAAGAAGTGCACATGCACCCATGTACACACATACACAGACACAAACACATGCACAAATGTAAACACAGGATCCACAGCATGGTCATGAAAACTCAGACAAGGAAGTATAAAGATGAGAATCACAATATCCTTCATTTGGGGAAAAATAAAGACCATAAACAGAATGTCAAAAATCAGAAAGACATCAGTCATCAGCAAAGGTGGAAGCTAATAGACAACAGAGCTACATTTTCGGAATTCTAAGTGAAAATTGTTTTAATTTAGATTTAGCCTTCACCAAATGTAAGAGTGAAATAAACATTTTTAAACATTCATGTTTTCAATAATTTACTGTGTATGAATCCACTCTTAAGGATCTTGTTAAGACATGTTCCACCATTATAAGGGAGTACATGGACAAAGTAGACATAAGCTCTGGGAATCAGGAGACCTAGTACCAAATTGTGAAGGAAATTTCAAGTTAGTAGTCTGCTCTTGAATTTCTTTCATATTTTCTATCATGTCAGCTAACTAAATAAATTTTGAAATATCAAACATTTTGTACTTTGTACCTTCTAGGAATATTTTATAAATAATAGACAATCTGTTTTTAAAGTAAGCTTTTTTATTTATCATCAGTGCACATATTCCTCAATATATATGGTATGTGTTCAATTTAAGCTATTAGAGTTTAAGCTCTTTAAATAGTTCAATAATGTTTAATACATTATTGAATTCATGTATTCAAAATTGTATTAGCAATACATTCAATAATGTGTAATTATTTTCTTTTCCACTTAGATGCCTACACATCTGTCTAAATACTTTCTTTTACTTTAAAATGATTACAAAGTCAAGAAACAGAATATTTAACTGTTGAGCAATACTTTCTTTGATTTTTTGAAGATGAGTTGCTTTGGACAATATTAAAAACAATCCAATTCATCAATGACTTGTCAGTTTTTAATATGTGATGACAGCCTGTCAATTGACAAGACTGTAGGAAAGCATTTTCATCACTAAGTTGACATTATAACTTGATGAATCCTGTATTTCAATGACAGTCATTCTTTGGCTTTCAACCAGCATGTTTTATTTAGAATTCAGTACAAGACATATTATGATAAAGGTCATTGGTTTAAAAACTATGCCCTTTCTGGTCTTTTCACTTTTAAATGGACAACAAAAACACAATTTCTCATATTCAGAAACTTATATTTTTAGAATGGTTTGATTGGTTGAATTACATAGCTGCAAACATTTTAAAACTATGCAAAACCAGTATCTTACTCTCTAAATGACATGTTGCAGAGATATTTACTTCAAGATGCATCATCATAACAACTAGCAAATGAAATTTAAAAATTAATAAAGGCAATTTACTATACTGAGAAAGAGCTTAAATCTTGTTCAAAGCTCTAGATTTATCTTAACAAATAAGTAGGTGTGATTCCAAATCTTATCACATTATTTTTATATGTAAAATTATGCCATTACCCTGAAATGAATGCAAACTATTCATATCTGATTTTAACTTAGGTTATATTCCTTTGAGACCCCAAATTATGCAGAATTTCATCTTTTTATCCTACCTAGAATGTTCTTACCTAGAATTTGATTGACTAGTTTGTGCCTAAAATTGATCTGATGGAAGCTCCCTGTAATTCCATCTTTATTAATGTTTCGTGAGGTTGTTCCTGTAGGTTCCTTTCTCAGAGAATGGAGAGCAAATCCAAAAAGTCAAGAGACACTTCTTAAAGTGAACCTGGGACTTTGCCATAAAAAATTTTGACTCTATAAAGCTGTGAAGATGAGAACAATTATATGCTGAAGGGACTGAAATGCTGCAGTAATGCCTGATAAGATACCTTGGGAATGAGAATTCTCTATTGGTTCCAGGTTTTATGTAAGCATCTCCTGAAAGCAAAATCCTCCAGAAGTAGCCAGTAGTCATCTGCAGAAATAGGTTAGAGAATCATGCTCACACATATTTATGCATTTGAGTAATGAGGCAAGTGGTTTTTGTGGCTAATTTCATGTGGAAGGGCACATGCTTTGGACATAGAATGACCTGAGATTGAAAATCTGATGCTCATTAGCTGCATAAACTTGGACAAATAATTTTTCTGCTCTCAACTGCTATTTCTTGACCTTTTGTAACAGTATTTCTGCAGTAGTTTTTCTACAGGTAATTGCCCATGCTCACACACTACAGAACATCTCTATCCTTTTCCAAAGTCTTCCCCAGTTGGCTGGCTGGCTTTCTTTCTTTCTTTCTTTCTTTCTTTTTTAATGTAGGCCACAGGAAAATCTCAAATGTGCTTATGAAGGAAGAGAATTTTTATGTTCCTTGTTGCCCAGCATTCTCATGAGTTGATATCATTGCAAGTGGAACTTTGGCAAGATTCCTGCTGGTGCCTTCATTAGGATACTTGTCTTTGTCCTCTTCCATTGCTCCTCATTTAGTTTTCTCCCCCTACAGGCCTCCAACCCCGTGAAAAATCAGTTCAGGTGGGGGATCAGTGTTCAGTGACATCAACTATTCATCAAGTCTTCAATAAGATCAGACCTTTAATCCCAAGTGAGGCTCAGTTAAGACCAATATTGGGTATAAAACTGGAATAAGAATTTATACATCCAGGCTTGTGTAAAGGTAATTCAATGTGTAGTTATTATGTTTCTTCTGTGACCCAAACTACTATAATAAGTGCTAACATGTATGAACCCATTTGAAACCTATATACTGCAGACTACGCAGTTACTATTTTGCCAATTTCACAGATGAAGCTCCTGAAATTTTTAAAACTTATTTAATTAAATTCAATTAGTTAACACATAATGTATCCTTAGCTTCAGATGTAGAGTTCAGTTTTTCATCAATTGTTTATGACACCAGGTGCTCATTACATCACGTGCCCGCCTGAGTGCCCATCCCCCAGTTATTCCTTCCCCCCATCCACTTCTCCTCCAGAAACCCTCAGTTTGTTTTCTATAGTTAAGAGCCTCTTATGGCTTTTCTCCCTTTCTGGTTTTGACTTGTTTTGTTTTCCCTCCCTTCCCCTATGACCCTGTTTTGTATCTTAAATTCCACATATGAGTGAAACCATATGATAACGGTCTTTCTTTTGCTTAGCAAAATACCCTCCAGTTCCATCCAGGTCATTGTAAGTGATAAGGTTTCATCCTTTTTGATGGCTATTCTGTCATATATACGTGTATATATATACCACATCTTCCTTAGCCACTCATTTGTTCATGGACGTCCGGCTCTTTCCATAGTTTGTCTATTATGAACATTGTTGCTATAAACATTGGTGTACAGGCACCTCTTTGGATCACTACATTTGTATCTTTGGGGTAGATACCTAGCAGTGTAACTGGATGGGTAGTAGGGTAGCTCTATTTTCAACTTTTTGAGGAACCTCCATATGGTTTTTCAGAGTGGTTGTACCAGCTTACATTCCCACAAACAGTGTAAGAGGGTTCCCCTTTCTCTGCATCCTCACCAACATCTGTCTTTTCCTGAGTTGTTAATTTTAGCCATTCTTACTAGTTTGAGGTGGTATCTCATTGTGGTTTTGATTTGTATTTTCTTGATGCTGAGTGAAGTGAAGCATTTTTTTCATGTGACTTTTGGTCATTTGTGTATCTTCTTTGGAGAAGTGTCTGTTCATGTCTTCTGCCCATTTATTGACTGGGTTATTTGTTTTTTGGGTGTTGAGTTTGACAAGTCCTTAATAGATCTTAGATACTAGTCCTTTATCTGATAAGACATTTTCAAATATCTTCTTCCATTCTGTAGTTTGTCTTTTGGTTTTGTCAACTGTTTCCTTTGCTGAGAAGCTACTGAAATTTAATAAAATTTGTCTAAATGGAAATAGCCAGTAAATAACTGAAGTGGATCTTGAAAGTTTTCTGCTGCCATCTATAGTTGAATCAATATAGATAGCACGTTCCTCTCTCTCTCCTCCTCTAGTTATCTAGTTCAAACTATCTAATTCAATATAACTACAAAACAAATGATATGCAAATTTGTGATAGTGTCATTTAAAAAAAAATTACTAAGCACCTAATAATCCCCAAAATCAAACATTTGCAAATCACAAATTTGTGTCAAGATTATTTAAAAAAATAAATAGAAGAATTATATTTATAACAATGTTCTAGAAGAGTATTTTAAAAAGGCATAAATGTTTATCAATGGGGGAATATTTAAATATGTTGTAGTGGATCCAAATAATCACAAAAATAGTAATAGTTAATTTATCAGAGGAGAAGTTCTCAACATGTGGTTTGCAGGCCTTTAGGGTCTCCAAGATCCTTTCAAGGGTTTTCCTTGTTAAAATAATCTTCTTAACAATAATGTTACTGGTTATTTTCATCGTGTTGACATTTGTACTGATGGTGCTAAAGCAATGGTGAATGCATTAGCTACTGTGTGACAAACCATTGCAAAGCTTAGTGGCTTAACACAACAAATGTTTTACTTCTTAGAGTTCAGTGGGTCAGGACTTCAGTAGTTTGGCTGGGTGGTTATGGCGAGTTTCTCAGAAACTAGATCAGATGTTGGGTGGAGCTAAGTATTATGAAGTCTTGATTAATGCTGGATGGAAGATCTTCTTAAAAAATGTGTCATTCACATGGCTAACAAATGTTGGGCTATTGGTGGAAGACCTCCATTCATTCCTACTTGGGCCTCTCTGTAGGGCTTTTTGTCCTCACAGCATGTAGCTAGCTTCCTCCAAGAGAAGCAGCCAAAAATGTCAATGTCTTTTACAATCTAGCCTCTAGATATGCAAACCATCACTTTCACATTATCCTATTAGTCACACACTTCAGCCCTATTCAACACAGAGAAGGACTACTCAAGGACATAAATGTCAGAAAATGAGAAGCATGGAGGGTCATTTTGGAAGCTGGCTATCACAGAGTGTTAATCTGTAGACCTCTTAGATTAATTCCAAGCAGTGACATCAAATAGTACTCACAGTTATATTCTCCAACATCTATGTACATGTTCTTAAAATATATATTTTAAATTTGAGGCTGCTTTAACTATTAAAAGGAACATTACATATATTCTTTTGTGTCTTGTTTCCGTCATTTACTGTTATAGTCTAATATTCATATACATATTTTCCACTATCTTAAAAGTCAGAAAAGTTGGCTCAAGTCATACTCAGTCTTATATCTTTGACCAACTCATCTGTCTTCTACTTATATGAGTGTTTGTGATTAGATTGGGTGTGCCTGTTAATCCAGTTTAATGTTTTATCTCAAAATTCTTTAATCTTTAGCACATCTGCAAGGTCCTTTTAGTCATGTAAAGTAATATATTCACCAGGTTCCAGGAATAAGGACAAGGACATCTTGGGAGACCATTATTCTGTTTACTAAATAGGTCCAGACAGGCTTTTAGAAGTCTATGAAACTTTCAAGGAATAAAACATTAAAACAGTACAAGAAGTTATGCAGTTATCAAGCTCATATTAAAAGACCAACACAAATCCAGTGCTAAAATCAGAGAATAGGACATGCACAGAAATCTTAAGTTCCTCTCATCTTTGCAACTACCCTTATTATAATATTAGCAAATCAAATAAGCAGTAGATTAAGGGAATAACAAATCCCAATCATATTAAATTTATCCCAGAAACACAAAGATACTGCAACATTACAAAATCTATAAATTATTTCATCATTTCATCTGTCCAATCAGTAGCTTAGAGGAAAAATATATTCACATTTATGTGTATATGTGTGTGTGTGTGTGTGTGTGTGTGTGTGTGTGTATATATATATATATATATAAAATGGTATATGTATACAAATATAAGTTAAAATATATATATATATCTGAATAAACATAGGGTAGGAATTTGATGAAAGTCAATTTGAATTGTGATACATAAGAGCATTTAGACAAAATAAATTAGAAATGTGTTTTGTCTATTTTAAATGTGCATGTACATAACAATATTGTACTGTACTCTCAAAAACTTAAGGCAGATTTTGTGGAGCACCTGGGTGGTGCAATTGGTTAAGAGTTCAAATCAGTTTTGGTTCAGGTCATGATCTCAGGGTTTTGAAATCAAGCCCCCCTGGGCTTCACACTCAGCAGGGGTCTGTTTGAGATTCTCTCTCCCTACGCCCCTACCACTCATGTTCTCTCTCTCTCCCTCTCTCTCTCTAAAATGAATACATAAATATTAAAAAGAAGGTAGATTTTGTGTTTTTTTATTTTAAATTCCAGTTAGGTAACACACAGTGTTATATTAGTTTCAGTGCTTGTCATGATAAATGTACCCTTAATTCCTTCACCTATTTAACCCATCTCTCCACCCACCGCCTTCTGTTAACCACCACTATGTTCTCTATAGACAGATTCTAATTTGTGGTTTGTATCTTTATTCTATATTCTTTGTTTTGTTTTCATGAATACCACATATGAATGAAATATATGGTCATTTGTCTTTTTGTCTGACTGATTTTTCACTTTATCATTACACTCTCTACATCCAACCAGGTTGTTGAAAATGGCAAGATTTCATTATTTTTTTTATGACTGAGAATACTGTATTGCATATACATACAACTCTTCTTGAACCATTCACCTATCAATGTGCATATGAGTAGTTTCCATAATTTGGCTATTGTTAATAATGCTGCAATAAATATAGGTCTTCATATATTTTTTGAATTAATGATTTCATATTGTTTGGGTAAAACCTAGTAATAGAATTACTGGGTCATATGGTAATTTCATTTTTAATTTTTTGAGGACCCTCCATACTGTCTTTAGAGTGGATGCCCCAGTTTGCATTCCAACCAACAACACACAAGTGTTCCTTTGTCTCCACATCTTTACTAACAACCTGTTTTTTTCTGTGTTTTTGATTTTAGCCATTCTGAGAAGTGTTAAGGTGATATTTCATTATAGTTTTGATTTGCAGTTCCCTGATGATTAGTGGTATTGGGTATCTTTTCATGTGTCTGTTGCCATCTGTGTGTTATCTTTGTAGAAATGTCTGTTCATGTCTTCTGACCATTTTTAATTGGATTATTTGTTTTTCAGGTGTTGAATTGTGTGAATTCTCTATATATTTTGAATACTAACCCTTTATCAGATGTCATTTGCAAATATCTTCTCCCATTCAATACACTACCTATTAGTTTTGTTGATTATTTACTTGGCTATGCAGAATTTTTTTTTTATTTTGATGTAGTTCAAATAGTTTATTTTTTCTCTTATTTCTTTTGTCTCAGCAGACATATACAAAAAAAATACTGTTATGGTTGATGTCAGAGAAATTACTGCCTGTGCTCTCTTCTGGGATATTTATGTTTTCAGGTCTCACATTTAGGTCCTTAATCCATTTTGAGTTTATTTTTATGAATGGTGTAAGAAAGTGGTTCAGTCTCATTCTTTTGCATGGAGCTTATCCAGTTTTCCCAACTGAAGAGCCTTTTTTCCCATATTCTTGTCTAATTTGTAATAGATTAATTGACCATATAACTGGGGGTTCACTTCTGGGCTCAACTATGTTTCATTGATCCATGTATCTATTTTTGTGCCACTACCATACTCGTTTGATTATGACAGCTTTGTAGGATATCTTGAAATCTGGTATTGTGGTACCTTCAGTTTTGTTCTTCTTTTTCAAGATGACTTTGGCTATTCAAGGTCTTTTGTGGTTCCATACAGATTTTAAGATTATTTTTTTCTAGTTTTTGAAAAATGCTATTGGTATTTTGATAGGGATTGCACTAAATCTATGGATAGTTTTGGAAACACAGACATTTTAACAATACTTGTTCTTCCAACCCATAAGCATAGAATATCTTTCCTTTTGTTGTGTTATCTTCAGTTTCTTTCATCAATGCTTTCTACTTTTCAGAGTACTTGTCTTTTACCTCCTTGGTTAAGTTTATTCTAGTCATTTTATTATTTTTAGTGCAATTATAAATGGGATTATTTTCTTAATTTCTCTTTGTGCTGCTTCATTATTAGTGGATAGACATGCAGTGGATTCCTGAATATTTGTTCCGTATCTTGTTATCTTAATGAATTCATTTATCTGTTCTAGTAGTTTCTTGGTGGGTTCTTCTCTATTTAATATCATGTCATCTGCAAATAGTGAAAGTTTTACTTCTTCCTTACCAATTTGGACGTTTCTTTCTTTCTCTCTTTTTTTCTTCTCTTATTGCTATAGCTAGGCTTTCCAGTACTACGTTGAATATAAGTAGTGAGAGTGTACATCCTTGTCTTATTCCTGACCTTAGGAGAAAAGCTTTCAATTTTTCACCATTAAGTATTGTGTCAGTTCTGAGCTTTTTGGTATGGTGTGTTCCTCCTAAGCCTGTTTTGTTGGGAGGGTTTTGTTTTGTTTTTTTGTTTTACCATGAATGGATATTGTACTTTGTCAAATGTTTTTTTTTCTATCTATTGAAATGATCATATGGTTTTTATCTTTTCTCTCATTGATGTAATGTATTATTGATTTGAAAATACTGAACCACCCATGCATCACAGGAATAAATCTCAGTTGATCATGGTGAATGATTCTTTAAAGTATTCTTGGATTTGGTTTGCTAATAATTTCTTGAGGAATTTTGCATCTAAATTCATCAGAGATATGGTTCTTTTTTTGGAATTGTCTTTATCTGTTTTTGATATCAAAGGAGTGCTGGCCTCATAGACTAAATTTGGAAGCCTTCTTCCCCCCTCTATTTTTTTAGAATTATTTAAGAAGAATAGGTATTATCTCTTCTTTAAATATTTGGTAGAATTTACTTGTGAAGCCATCTGGTCCTGAACTTTTGATTATTGAGAGTTTTTTGATTATTGATTCAATTTCTTCGCTGGTAATTAGTTTGCTCAAATTTTTATTTCTTCCTAATTCAGTTTTAGGAGATATATGTTCTAGGAATTTATCCATTTCTTCTAGGTTATCCAAAGTGTTTGTATATAATTTTTCATAATATTCTCTTAGAATTGTTTGTAATTCTGTGGTGGTGTTGTTCTCTCTTCCCTTTCATTTCTGATTTAATTGATTTATCCCTCTCTTATTATTTATTTATTTTTTTAATGAGTCTGGATAAGGGCTTTTCAATTTGGGTGATCTTTCCAAAGAATCAGCTCCACATTTCATTGATTTTTTGTTGTTGTTGTTTCTATTTTGTTTATTTCTGCTCTAATCTTCATTATTTCCTTCCTTCTACTGGTTTTGGGTTTCTTTGTTCTTCTTTGTCCAGCTCCTTTACGTGTTAAGTTTAGGTGCTTGAGATTTTTCTTATATCTTGAGGTAGGGCTACATTGCTATAAACGTCTCTCTTAGAACCACTTCTGTTGCATCACTGATTTTTAAAAAATATTTTATTTATTTATTTGACAGAGAGAGAGAGAGAGCACAAGTGGTGGGGAGAGGGGAGGTGGCAGAAGGAGAGGGAGAAGCAAGTTCCTCACCAAGCAGGGAGCTCAACATGGGGCTCAAACAGAGGACTGTGAGATCAAGACCTGAGCTGAAGGCAGATGCTTAACCAACTGAGCCCACCGAGGCATCAATCCCCTTCACTAATTTTTACAAATATATTTATTTTTATTGTATTTGTGCTTCCTATTTTTCTTACTCCTACTTTCGATCTTTCCTTTCCATTCAGAGTCTACTTTAATATTTCTTGTAGGGCTGTTTAATTCACGAATCCCTTAACTTTTGTTTTTCTGGGAAACTCTTGATCTCTCCTCATTCCCAATGATAGCTTTGCTGAATAGAGTGGTCTTGGCTACAGGTTTTTTGTTTTTTTTTTTTAATTTGTTTTGTTTTTTGTACTTTGAATATATTATGACACTCTCTGGCCTCCAAAGATTCTGCTGAGAAATCCACTGGTAGCCTTGTGGGGTTTCCCTATATGTAACTATTTTCTTTTCTCTTGTTGTTTTGAACATATTCTCATTATTGCTACTTTTTGCCATTTTAATTACTATGTATGTGTCTTGGTATGGACCTCCTTGCATTGATACTGTTGGGTGTTCTCTTTGCCTCCTGCATCTGGGTTTTTGTTTTCTTATCCAAGTTTGTGAAGTTTTCAGCTATTATTTCTTTTCTTTTAAAGATTTTATTTATTTATTTGACAGAGAGAAATCACAAGTAGATGGAGAGGCAGGCAGAGAGAGAGAGAGGGAAGCAGGCTCCCCGCTGAGCAGAGAGCCTGATGCGGGACTCAATCCCAGGCCCCTGAGATCATGACCTGAGCTGAAGGCAGCGGCTTAACCCACTGAGTCACCCCGGCACCCTCAGCTATTATTTCTTGAAATAATTTTTCTGCCCCCTTTATCTCTCTTCTTTTCGCACCCCTATAGTGCAGAGGTTATTTTACTTTATGTCACTGAGTTCCCTAAGTCTATTTTCACTTATTTTTTTTCTCTCCTTGCTCAGCTTGTTTGCTTTCCATTACTCTGTCCTTCAGGTTGTTCATCCATTCTTCTACTTCCTCTAGTCCACTATTTATTCCATTTCCATATTTTTAATTTCAACTATTCAGTTCTTCATCTTTGATTAGTTTCTTTTTTACATTTTCTATCTCTTTGTTGAGGGTCTCACTGAGGTCTTCTGCTCCTTTCTCAAGTTCAGTTAGTATTTTTATGATGATTACTTTAAATTCTCTATGAGACATATTATTTATCTATGTTTTGTTTAGCTCTCTTGTTATGATTTTACACTGTTCTTTCATTTGGGAATTTCCCTCTGTCTCTTCATTTTGTCCAACTATCTGCATCTATTTGTATTTGTTAGGAAATGCAGCTATGTTTCCTGCTTTTGAAAGTGGTGGTCCTATGAAGAAAAGTTCCTGTAGTGCCTTGCAGTGTAATGGCCCCTATTCACCAGAACCTGGCACTTCAAGAGTGTCTCCTATGTGTGTTGTGTGTGCCTTACTGTTGTGGCTGAACCACATTTGCCTTCAGTCCAGTCATCAGCAATGGCTCTCTTTGCCTGTTATGGACTTGGTTTTCTTCCTGTTTTTGTCAGTGGGCCAGTTTAGCGGCCTATGCCTTGAGTTGAGTCAGACCAGGTATTTGCCAGAGATGTGGTAGCACCAAGCTGCAGGGTGATTTCCCTCTATTGTCCTCTGAGAATCTTTCATTGGAAGGCACAACATGCAGTCAGAACATCCTCTGTCCCCTGCTGGTGCCACTTCTGGACCAATGTATTATTTTCAGTGTTAAACAGTTATAAAAAAGAATGAAATCTTGGCATTTGTGACAACATGGATGTACTTAAAAGGTATTATGCTGAATGAAATATGTCAGACTGAGAACGACAAATACTATATGATCTCACTATATGTGGAATCTAAAAAACAAAACAAATGAATAAACAAAATGCAGAGTCAGACCTAAATACAGAGAACAAACTGATGCGGGGAGGTGCAACATGGGGTAAAGGGAGTGGGAAGTACAGGTCTCCAGTCATGGTATGAATAAGTCATGGGCATAACAATCATAGCATAGAAAATATAGTCAATGATATTGTAATAGCATTGAATGGTGACAGATGGTAGCTGCACTTATGTAAGTATAGCATACATGTATAGAAATTGAATTACTTTTACATCTGAAAATAATGTAACATTGTGTGTCAACTATACTCAAATAAAAAATTATAATAAAAATGATCATGATTGAAAGTGGTAGTTATAGGAAGTTAAGAGTAAGGATGTCTCTGGGGCGCCTGGGTGGCTCAGAGGGTTAAGGCCTCTGCCTTCAGCTCAGGTCATGATCTCAGGGTCCTGAGATTGAGCCCCGCATCAGGCTCTCCGCTCAGCAGGGAGCCTGCTTCCCTTCCTCTCTCTCTGCCTGCTTCTCTGCCTACTTGTGATCTCTGTCTGTCGAATAAATAAATAAAATCTTTAAAAAAAAAGAGTAAGGATGTCTCTAATTAAAATATTCTTAAAATTCTTGTAATAATCAAATATTTTTTTTATTATTTTTTTGAAGATTTTATTTATTTATTTGACACATAGAGATCACAAGTAGGCAGAGAGGCAGGCAGAGAGAGAGGGGAGGAAACAGGCTTCCCACTGAGCAGAGAGCCCACTGTGGGGCTCGATTCTAGGACCCTGGGATCATGATGTGAGCTGAAGGCAGAGGCTTTAACCCACTGAGCCACCCAGGTGCCCCAATAATAAAATATTTAAAACAAAATGTTTTATATTTGGTTATGTGATATACTATTTTTATTTTTAAAATTTCAGTCTAAAATTATCGAAAACACATAATATACTAATTTATAATTGTTAAAAACAACTTCACTAAATTAGTAATCTGATTATGGAAATTTCATGAATTACAGGCAGATATATATTGTCATATAGTAGATCAATGAGGCCTATTAACTAGATTTTTCATGCATGTATAAAGATAACATCATATAAAATGTGATATTGGGCATTGTCAGAATCTAAATTATTTTATAAATCAAAGAATCACTTAAAATATGTTTTAATTATTATTTACATGTTTTAAATTACCATTTCTTAAGCATATATTTTAATATTAAATATTAAATACATTTTAAAATTTATTAAATTATCATATTAGACCTTGGAAATCAACAAATCAATCATAACACTTTCTGTGACTTTTACATGAGAGTTATATTTTGTGAAATATTTTTGTATATATATTTCTACACCATTCATATTTGCTAAATAGTTTTATGATACTAAGGTGATATAAAAATTTTAAATTTAATTTTAATTTTTTACATTGTACATTGTGCTATTAAAAATAATGCCTGTCTTGTTAAATGATGACATTTTTATTTCTGCATTATTTCTACAGTAATACTGAAAATATTTAGGAGTACAAGTTGTGTCAAATTCCTAGGTTGACTTCTCAGTTGCACCAATTATGAAACTTGTGACATTGAGCGAGTAAGTACTAAAGTCTTGTTTCTTCCATCTTTGAAATGGAAGATATAGTGGTACTTAACCCAACAGGTACTTAACCTAGTTAAGAATAAATAAAGTATTCACAAATAACTGGCATGTGGATAATGCTTAGTAATTATCACACTTTATTTTTCAGTGTAGATACTTCCTTTACCAAAAAATATGATCCAATCAATACTTCCACCAGATTTTACTTCAATTTATCAAGAAGTACTGTGAATAATTCTACTTTCAATAGAAATAGTCAAATGTTAGTGTTATAAATCAAATAACTAAAGTAAGAGGTTACATTTAGATAGATATCACAATCAAAAGACAAAAACATGCCGTTTGCAGGTTTATTTTGGTTAGAACTGGAATACCATATTAAAGTTAACCTTTGCCTAACCATATAGAAACAGCACATAGAAATATGCATTCCTTTGTTTTTGTTTGCTTTTTGTCTTTTCTTTGTTTATTTTTACCCTTGCAGGCAGTTATTTTAATTTTGACTGACTTTATTCACAGCATGATTTTATTGAGTCATATCTTATACAATAGTTTTGACCCATGTTCAAATTATTAATCGCCTATTTTTGAAGCCAAATCTTTGTTTCTTCTTTTACAGTTTTTAACATACTATTTCTATTTTTTATTATGTTAAATTAGCCAACATATAGTACCTCATTAGTTTTTGATGTAGTGTTCAATGATTCATTAGTTGCATATAACACATGTTCATCATCATACACACACTTCTTAATACTCCTCATCTGGCAATCTTATCCCCCTACCTCCTTTCTTCTACAGAACCCTCAGTTTGGTCCCCAGAGTGCAGAGTCTCTCATGGTGTGTCTCCCTGTCATGAATTCTTCCCATTCAGTTTTCCTCCCTTCCCCTGTGGTCCTCTGTGCTGTTCCTTATGTTCCACATATGAGTGAAACGATATGATAGTTGTCTTTCTCTGCTTGACTTATTTCAGTTAGCATACTTCCTTCCAGTTCCATCCATGTCGTTGCAAATGGTGGGCATTCATCCTTTTTAATGGCTGAGTAATATTCCATTGTATATATGAACCACACCTTCTTTATCCACTTATCGGTTGAAGGACATCTCAGTTCCTTGCACAGTTTTGCTATTATGGACACTGCTGCTATGAACACTGGGGTGCATGTGCTCCTTCTTTTCACTAAATCTGTGTCTGTGGGGTAAATATGTAGTAGTGCAATTGCCGGGTCATAGGGTAGCTCTATTTTTAACTTCTTGAGGAGCCTCCATATGTCTTTCAGAGTGGTTGTACCAGCTTGCATTCCCACTGACAATGTAAAAGGGTTCCTTTTTCTTCCCATCCACACCAAAACTTGTTGTTTCCTGTCTTGTTAATTTTTGCCATTTTAACTGGTATTAGTAATGGTAAATGGTATTGCCATTCTTTCTAACTGGTAAGGTGGTATCTCATTGTGGTTTTGATTTGTATTTTCCTGATGACAAGTGATGTGGAGCATTTTTCATGTGTCTGTCAGCTATTTGTGTGTCTTCTTTGGAGAAGTGACTGTTCATGTCTTCTGCCCATTTATTGACTGGGTTATTTGTTTTTTGGGTGTTGAGTTTGAGAAGGGTTTTACAGATCTTGGATATCATTCATGTCATTTGCAAATATCTTCTCCCATTCCATGGGTTGCTTCTTAGTTTTGATTACTGTTTCCTTCACTGTGCAAAAGCTTTTTATCTTGATGAAGTCCCAAATACTCATTTTTAGTTTTTTTTTTCCCCCTGCCTTTAGAGACATGTCTTGAAAGAAGTTGCTGTGGAAAATTCCAAAGATGTTATTGCCTAAGTTCTTCTCTAGAAGTTTGATGAATTCCCATCTTTAATTGAGGCTTTTCATCTATTTTGAATCTATTTTTGTGTGGGGTGTAAGAGAATGGCCCAGTTTCATTCTTCTGCATGTGGCTGTCCAATTTTTCTCCAGCACCATTTATTGAAGAGACTGTCCTTTTTCCACTGAATATTCTTTCCTGATTTATTGACTAATAGTTGACCATAGAGTTGAGGGTCTATTTCTGGGGTCTCTATTCTGGTCCTTTGATCTATGTGCTTGTTTTTGTGCCTATATCATGCTGTCTTGATGATCACAGCCTTGTAATATAGTTTGAAGTCAGGCATTGTGATGCCCCCAACTTTGGTTTTTCTTTTTTAATCTACTACTTTTAAAGCAGTTTTAGGTTTACAGAGTACAGAGAGTTCTCATATAGCCCTATTCCTCCACTTTCCAGTTTTTCCTATTATTAACATCTAGCATTAATACAGTATTATTTATTAAAACTTATAAGCCAGTTTTGATACATTATTATTAACTAAAATCCACAGTTTACCTTAAGATTCATTCTTTCTGTTATACATTCTATGAGTTTTGACAAATATGTAATAACATGTATCCACCAATATTGTATCATAAAGAATAATTATACTGTCTGAAAAAAATTCCGTGTTTTACCTATTCACCCATACCTCCTTTCTCCAGATCCTCTGAAAACCACTGATCTTTTTACTGCACCCATAGCTTGCCTTTTCTAGAATGTCATATAAT
The DNA here is from genome assembly GCF_022355385.1 of Mustela nigripes. Lineage (NCBI taxonomy): Eukaryota > Metazoa > Chordata > Mammalia > Carnivora > Mustelidae > Mustela > Mustela nigripes. The sequence goes on along the minus strand of NC_081562.1, from coordinate 35,008,731 downwards.
TGGAATCATTAATCTATATCCAGTAGATTATCTTCTTTCACTTAGCAATATGTATTTAAGTTTCCTTTATATCTTTTAGTGACCTAACTCCTTTCTTTTTAATCCTGAATAATATTCCATTTTATGGATATACCACAGTTTATATATTCAACTGTTTAAGGATATTGTGTTCACTTTCAACTTTTAGCAATTATGGTTAAAGCAACTATACACAGTCATGCACAGGATTTTTGGTGAGCATGGTCTTTCAACCAATTTGGGTACAGACCAAGGAGCAATATTACGTGATCATACTGGGAAAGAATATTTGATCTTATTAGAATTGCCAATATGTCTTCTAAAGTGAATGTAAAGAGGCACTCGTTAAGTTATGCTCAGTAAGCCACTGAGTGACTCAGTAAGTTAATGTCAAGCTATTGATTTCAGCTCAGGTCATGATCTCACTGTTGTGAGATCAAGCCCCACAACATGCTCATACTTAGCAGTTAGTCTGCTTAAGATTCCCTCCCTCTCCCTCTGCCCCTCCATCCCTTGCTTGCACTATTTGCACGCCCTCTTTCTAGAAAAATAAATAAAATTAAATAAAATTAAAAATTGAATGTACAATTTTACATTCCCACCAGCAATGGTGAGACAGTTTTTTTTTTTTTTTTTAAAGAAAGACAAAAGAGTGTTATTTCTCTAATTTTCAATACATTTTTGTTTAGGTTTTAATTTTTGTTTAGTTTCTAAATTTTAAAAATACAAAGAATTTTGTAAGGTAATGGAATAATTTATGCAAGGCACTTTTTTTTCTATGGAGAGTGGTCATTTGTAAAAGAAAGATGAAGAGATAATACTATTGGTGTCTGGTTAAAGGGTAATTCATAGAGACTATAGAAAAAAAACACAAAACAACAACAACAACAACAAAGAAACCCACAAAAAGCAAAAGTGAAAAACAAAAACAAAAACAACAAAAAAAACTTTTTCATAAAAATATATGAACTTTTGGGGCACCTGAGTGGCTCAGTGGGTTAAAGCCTCTGCCTTTGGCTCAGGTCATGATCTCAGGGTCCTGGGATCCAGCCCTGAATCAGGCGCTCTGCTCATCAGGGATCTTGCTTCCTTCCTCTCTCTCTGCCTGCTTGTGATCTCTGTCTGTCAAATAAATAAATAAAATCTCTAAATAAAAAATATGAACTTTCAATGAAACTGCTCATAATAAGTGATAATTAATGTAACTTTGATCATGAACACTTTGTTCTTTCTTAGATGAAGTCACCACTTTACCCAGCAAACTTTTTATGGGTATAATTAGATAAATAACATTTTTGTTTTGTTTATAATTATTTCCATCGAGGAACTTATTTTTATTTCATATTTAAAACTACTGGTTTTGATGCTGGATAAATGCAATTTTTATACACAAAACTTATTTGCTTCAGAGTGGGAAAATTAACTATGCTTTCTAGCCATTCAGGGGTTCTGACCACTTACACAGGTTCTGTTCAAGTGAAAAAGAACAGTCAGTCATACCACATTGTGCCTTTCTTTCTTTCAGCACAGCTTTAGGAATAAGCAGAAAAAAATTGTTATATAGTATATTGATGTAGTGAATTACCTAATATCATCTTTAAAAATAATTATTTTTAAATGAACTTTCATGAGTGAATACTTAATTTGTTCCATTTTATGGATTTCAAAATACTTATTTCCTTGTGAATTATCTAAAAGTGTTCTAGTTTTTGTTAACTAAATAATCATCTGTCTCTCCTTTGAGACATTAGTGTTACTTGAGGGTAGGGAAGGTTTGGGTTACAGAACCAGATATCCTGGATTCAAATATTGGTTCCATAATAAGCTTTAAGAATATCACTTCCAGGGCGCCTGGGTGGCTCAGTGGATTAAGCCGCTGCGTTCGGCTCAGGTCATGATCTCAGGGTCCTGGGATCGAGTCCCACATCGGGCTCTCTGCTTGGCGGGGAGCCTGCTTCCCTCTCTCTCTGCCTGCCTCTCTGCCTACTTGTGATCTCTGTCAAATAAATAAATAAAATCTTTAAAAAAAGAATATCACTTCCAAAACCTCACTACGCTCCCTTTTCCTCAGCTATAAACTATGAACACTTCACTCACAGTTTTCTTGTGGGCTGTAGATCAGCAAGGAACACCTATTTTGCTAAGTGACATAATAGAGAGTATATAAATGCTGACTGCTGTTACTATAACTATGGCACAATGTCAGTCACATGGCACATATTTGATGAATGAATACAAGAGCATATGGAAAGGAGAAATACATTATTATTGCAAAAAAAATCTTTGTTATATGTGAAAGAAAACAGTCTACTAAAAGATTTTGTTTGATCTATTTTTCAAGGGAAATGAATAGACAGAACTGGTATTTTTCATGATGGAAAATACCCTTGCTATGACTTCATCGGTTTTCCTCATATATTTCCTCATCACTACACATACTGTTTTTAGTAAGAGTTCTCTGTGCATGTTTGCTGGTTACTTCCTTCACACACTGGAACATTTGAGTCAACTCAGACAAACTCTGTCCACATAAAATATCAACATAAACTGTATTAAAAGTATATTTTAGTTCCTGAATTGGGCATGTAAAATATATCCTCATGTCCCACATAAAAGTTTTAAAAATGTTGACCATCTTTCTTTACGACAAAAAAACCTTCTGTTACTCACCCATACCACATCTTGAACCTCATTAGCAGTGTGGAAAATAAGCTTCAATTATGCCATATTCTAAATTTCCCATCCTTTCAGGGCCCTGAAAGAAAGATTTTATCCTTTGCTGTTCATGTGATAATACTTTCATGATTTCATTGAAGTTACCTCATAAAATATAATGATAAACAGAAGGGTTACCCTTTTTTCTAGTGGGAACATTTTATATAAAGAAGTATAATTTCCCATTGTGGTTTGAAGTACCATATGGCTTTTTCCCACTTGCTGTAGACTTTTTATTTTTTTTTAAGACAATAAAGATTAGATTTATCCTTTAAGACTTAATAGACCCCAAAACTTATCACAGCTTTCATCATCAGGCTACAACACATCACTAATATAATATACCCACTCTGAGGAAAGCTAAGATAACATGGCAATGTTAACAGGTTCTAAGAGCTGTCTTGAGCATTAAATCAGGGTGTGTGTTGTTCAATGTCAGGGTGTTTTGTTGCTTCCTTTTCTTTAGATTTTTCAACAGTGATGAATTGAGCTGTTCATACATTTGTAAATGAACATTTATTTGACTCTATTTTCAAAATGCCACATCAAAGCCACCCCAGTTTGGTTATCAATATAAGTGGAACATATTGGCTTTTCTGATGCATCTTATTCAAATTCAAAAGAAATATTTCTCTAATTGATTTTAAAATAAGGCTGGGCAAGAGCAGCCAACAAACTTACAAGACCGAAGTGCCTAAATAAACTTTTTTTTTTTGGGACATATCTGCTTGGATATTTAAATACACAATACCCCAACCACATTTATCTATTTATGAAGTTCATTGAACTAGAACACAAGTTAGCTAAGCCAGGAGGTTCTTTAAACGCTTTTAAACGTATTTCATAGTTCCTTATTTTGCAATCACATAGTCACAATTTTCTTAAATCAAACCACTTGAAAAGAAATATGATCCAAAATAGCTAGATAAGATAAAATTTACATATGTAAAGCATGTGTATATATATGTAAGCGTGCCTATATATATATGATTCTGGATGAAAATTCACAATAGAAACTGTTCCATTCTAATTTATGACTTTCATTATTCCCATGGTGGATGTTAAACTGACAGAGGGTTTGGATTTGTTTTCCTACTTTAAATATTCAATATTAGAGAAAGTTTCTATCAAAGAAAAGTATTTAAACACAGCACTGGCTTAAGAAGAGAATCCATGGTAGGAGATCAAGAAATGGTTAAAATTAATCATTTTGCATGTACATGTATAGTACTCAGGAGCTCCATAAAAACTTACTTTGATTGAGTTTCATATAGACTTGAAAAAAATAGAATACTATGAAACAAAAAATAATAGAAAAAATTCTATGAGAATTATTAAATTTATTCTCTATACTTTAGATAAGAACCACTGAGACACAATAGTATATGAACTTTGATCCTTTTTCTTTTAAATCTTAAATTTCATTAAAAGTTTTATCATCCTTATGTTTAATAGTCCATGTGCTTTTCAACATTCATTAAGTATCTATTTATATCAAACATTGAGCTATGTTTGTCAGAATAAAAGCACTCATAAAAATCCTTAGGGTTAATCCAAGTTTGTAGAGGATTGTTCAATCTCACTCTGAGTCTTAATTTTCTTATACAAAAGAAGACAATGTAATATATGACTTTAAAGTAATTTGTCTTTCATTTTCTATAATTCAGATGACTCTAAGTTTGTTTGTTTGTTTGTTGTTTTTTCTCCAAGACACCATTTCTTATGCAGTAAATCCCACACCATGTTCCCTGGAACTCCAGGGGATCTGGGGGAAGCAAAAGATTCTAAAAGAAAAAGAAAAAGAAAAACAAAACAAAACAAAACAAAACAAAAACTTCCACATCATCCAAGGAAAGAGAAAAAAAAAAAAATGAGGATTTTGGAGGGGGAGAAGGGGAGTTGAGCCTGGTGGTGTATTATGGAGGGCATATATTGCATGAAGTACTGGGTGTATTTTAGAATTTTAGAACACTGAAAAACAAATAAAATTAAATTTAAAAAAGAAGAAAAGAAAAAGAAAAGCCAAGGAAAAATTTAAGAATGCTCAACATCACCCATCATTGGGAAATGTAATCAAAACTATAATGACATATCACCTCACCCTTACTGGAATTTCATTCATTCTTTTAATTTTCATTAGGCTGGAAGCCCAATTTCCTTTTAGAATACCTGATTCCTTAAGACCTCAGATAAAAGCTCTGGAGCATCAAAGTAGAAACATTAGCCCAGAATATGAGACACTTGGCTTCTAGTGTTGGTTCTGGCTGTCATTCCCAACAAGTCTTTCAATTATTAATGGATCCTCTTTCATTTTCAAAAAGAAGAGATTGGATGAGATGAACCACAGTTCACTTTTTGTTTAAATTATTGAACATATTTTTAGTGGTGGTTTTAGACTTCATGTATTCAAAATCTTTCCTCTCTAAAAAGATGCATACGATCCTTTAGATGTTGAAGAACAAATTTGGTAGGTTTAGTAAAGTACAAAAATTAATTTTAGATAGTAAGTATTAGGGCTTCCTTGGCCACTGTTAAGATATTAGTTTCTTTATTTTATTTTACTTTTTAACTAATTAATTAATTTGTTTCATTACATGGGGTATTTTATTGTCTCAGATCACAATGAGAAGGGTGAGTATTGTACAATAAGGCTTTTTTCTTTTTTTTTTTAATAGTAGAGTTCAGTGATTCACCAGTTTTATATAATATCCAGAGCTCATTACATCACGTGCCTTCCTTAAGGTCCATCACCCAATTACCCCTTCTGCTCACCTCTTCCCCCTCCAGCAACCCTCAGTTTATTTCCAGTGATTAAGAGTCTCTTATGGTTTGTCTCCCTCTCTGATTTTTCTCTTGTCTTATTTTTCCCTCCCTTCTCCTATGATGCTCTGCTGTGTTTCTTTAATTCCACATATGAATGAGATCATACGATAATTGTCTTTCTCTGATTGACTTATTTTGCTTAGCATAGTACTCTTCAGTTCCATCCATGTGGTTAAAAATGGCAAGATTTCATTTTTCTTTTGATGGATGATGAGTAGTATTCCATTGTATATAGATATCACATCTTCTTTATCTACTCATTTGGCCATGAATATCTAGGGTCTTTCCATAGTTTGGCTACTGTGGACATTGCTGTTATAATCATACACGTGCAGGTACTACCCTTTGGATCACAACATTTTTATCTTTGGGATAGATACCCAATAGTGCAATTTTCTGGGTAGTAGGGTAGCTCTATTTTCAACTTTTTGAGGCACCTCAATACCGTTTATCAGAGTGGCTATATCAGCTTGCATTCCCACTAATGGTGTAGGAGGGTTCCTCTTTCTCTGCATCCTTGCCAACATCTTTCTTTTCCTGAGCTGTTAATTTTAGTCATTCTGAATGGTGTGAGGTAGTATCTCATTGTGGTTTTGATTTGTATTTCCCTGATGCTGAGTGATGTGGAGCACTTTTTCATGTGACTTTTCGCCATTTGTGTATCTTCTTTGGAGAAGTGTCTGTTCAGTCTTTTGCCCATTTCTTGATAAGATTATTTGTTCTTTGAGTGTTGAGTTTAATGAGTTCTTATTAGATTTTGGATACTAGCCCTTTAACTGATAAGACATTTGCAAATATCTTCTCTTATCCTGTAGGTTGTCTTTTGGTTTCGTTGACTATTTCCTTTGTGGTGCAAAAGCTTTTTATTTTGATGAAGTCCCGATAGTTCATTTTTGCCTTTGTTTCCCTTGCCTTTGGAGATGTGTCTAGCAAGAAGTTGCTGTGCCCGAGGTCACAGAGGTTTCTGCATGTGTTGTTCTTTAGGATTTTGATGGATTCCTGTCTTACCTTTAGGTCTTACATCCATTTTGAGTCTATTTTTGTGTACAATGTAAGAAAATGGTCCAGTTTCATTCTTCTGTATGTGGCTGTCCAATTTTCCCAACACCATATATTGAAGAGAGTGTCTTTTTTCCATTGGATATTATTTCCTTCCTTGTAGAAGATTAGTTGATCAAAGAGTAGAGGATCCATTTCTGGGTTTTCTATTCTGTTTCATTGATCTGTCTGTTTTTGTGCCAGTACCGTACAATCTTGATGATTACAGCTTTGTAATACAGATTGTAGTCTGGAATTTTGATGCTACCGGCTTTGGTTTTCTTTTCCAACATTTCTTTGGCTATTCAGAGTTTTTTTCTGGTTCCATACAAATTTTAGAATTATTCCATTTCTGTGAAAAAAGTCGATGGTATTTTGATAGGGGTTGCATTGAATGTTTAGATTGTTCTAGGTACTGTAAACATTTTAACAATATTTGTTCTTCTAATCCATGAGTATGGGACATTTTTCCATTTCTCTGTGTCTTCCTCAATTTCTTTTGTAAGTGTTATATAGTTTTCTGTGTATAGATCCTTTGCATATTTGGTTAGGCTTATTCCAAGTATCTTATGGTTTTGAGTGCAATTGTAAATGGGATCAACTCCTTAATTTCTCTTTCTTCTGTCTCATTGTTAGTGTATAGAAATGCAACTGATTTCTATGCATTGATTTTATATCCTGCCACTTTGCTGAATTCCGCTGTGAGTTTTAGCAATTTTGGGGTAGAGTCTTTTGGGTTTTCCATACAGACTATCATGTCATCTTTGAAGACTGAAAGTTTGACTTCTTCTCTGCCAATTCGGAAACCTTTTATTTCTTTTTGTCATCTGATTACTGAGGCTAAAACTTCCAGTATTATGCTGAACAACAGTGGTGAGAGTGGATATTCCTGTCGTTTCTGACCTGAGTGGACAAGCTCTCAGTTTTTCCCCATTGAGAATGATCTTTGCTGAGGGTTTTTGGTATATGACTTTTATGATATTGAGATATGTTTCCTCTATCCGTAGACTGTGAAGAGTTTTAATCAAGAAAGGATGTTGTATTTGTTAAATACTTTTTCTGCATCAGTTGGGAGGATCATATGATTCTTGTCCTTTCTTTTATTAATGTAGTGTATCATATCACATTGATTGATTTGCAGATGTTGAACCACCTTGCAGCCCAGGAATAAATTCCACTTAGTTGTGGTGAATAATCCTTTTACTGTGCTGTTGGATCCTATTGGCTAGTATCTTGGTGAGAATTTTTAAATATATGTTCATCAGGGTTATTGCTCTGTGATTCTACATTTTTGTGGAGCCTTTGTCTGGTTTTGCGATCAAGGTAATGTTGGCCCCATAGAAAGAATTTGGAAGTTTTCCTTCCATTTCTCTTTTTTGAAACAGCTTCAGAAGAATAGGTTTAATTCTACTTTAAATGTTTGGTAAAATTCCCCTGGAAAGCCCTCTGGCCCTGGACTCTTGTTTGCTGGGAAATTTTTAATTACTGCTTCAATTTCCTTGCTGGTTATGGGTCTATTCAGGTAAGTTTCTTTATTTTAAAATTGTTTCTTATTTGTTTCTCTTGCTTGAATTGGATCTCCCAAAAGACAACAAAAATGTCTTCATTTTTCTTCCATTCAATTCACAATAAAATTCCTGACATACAATAGTAGTGTGACAATTTTTTGAATACTCAAGTGAAAACTAAAGAGAGATCCATTGTCACAAATTTAAGCTATTGGGGAAAAAAGTATATTTAAGTGATGAAGATGGGTAGAAGAGGTATTATAGTTTATTTATTTGAAGGACAGTTTAATAAAAGGTAAGTATGTTTCCTTTCTATCTCTTATCGAATTTTCCTTATGTCAAACCTTAAATTTAATTTAATTCACTTTTATTAAGTGCCTACTCTATTGCTGGCAAAAAAAAATTGTATTTAGAACCTGAAATGGATACCAATTCTGACTCTTTCATTCACTCTTATATGACCCTGGGTAAATATCTCACATTCTGAGTTGCAATATTCTCAACCATATGATAATACCTATTTTCCAGGTTTGTACCAATGATTAAGTTAGGTAATGTAAGCTGTCTCCCAACAACAGAGCTCAGCTCTGATATATCTTTGTAAGTAGTGTTATTATTTCTATTCAATGTATTTCTAGGTCTTCAATGAAATGAATTGTGTCTGAAGTGTAAAAATTGCTGATATATTTCTATTTGAATAAGTAATAACTTTGTTTCCTGCATTTTTTTACTGCCCTTCTTAAATATTTTCCTGGTTCACCCATGCCTTGGAAATTTTGACAAATGAGTCTTCTTTCCACATGTGTACATGCACAAACATAATCTCATTCACAAAATTTTGTTAAATATTTCAATAAGCTATTAAAGTGGTTCCCTTAGTTTATGTCTATAAGAAGTAAAAATCAAATTGAATTGGTAATATTAGAAATTATGCAATGTAAAGGAAAGCCCATTCACTAGGAAAAAAAAATTGAAGATCACATATGTTAGAGATGTCACTAATATTATGCTTTCTCTTATTTATGATGTAAAAGAAAAGCAGACAAAAAATAGAAGATGAAATCTTAAGTTCAATGAGAAATTAGAGTTCACCCAGCAATACGAAAGGATATACTGAATATTCACTAGATATGGAATGGGGGAAATGAGTGGGAAGTTAAGCATTGTTCATTGCTGATTACTTAGCAAATTTGTTTGCAAGCATTATTTTGGGATCAATTTCAGAGTTATGTTTCTTCATCAGATCAAGCCTCATTATATTAATTTTCTAAACTTTTATAAGTCAGAGGGAGAAGCTGAATTGTAGAACAGTTATAGTAGAACCCTCAGACCTTTTCACAAAGATCTCTGGAGTAGGGATATTGATTTGGAATTGTTTTCAACCAAAGCAAATGGCCAAGCATTGTACCCTAGTATGGGTGGCTCATAAGATATAGGTTGTTCTTGGGTAGAGCCCTGTTTCTTGAGTAAGTCATCTCCTTTTAGCCAATGGAAATATCCAGAAGGATGTAGCTATTATATAAACAGTCAATATTCTCACTAACTGAGGCAACAGATAGATGTCTTGGTCTTGAAAGAAGAAAAAGAATTACAAAACAGTATTACAATATTTTACTAATCTCTCATAATAGATATTATTGTTAGTTATATTTTCTAGTTTGAATATAATTGTCAATGCTCAGAAGAAGGTGGAGAAATAATATGGGTATATATATGTGTATATATATACATATATGTCTAGCAAAACTGATACAAATTTATCATCACAAAACTTTAGGAGGAATATATTTATCTTCAAATCCTATATTTATGTAGCCCACCAAAGATGTTATTTTAAAATTTTCTTCTTAGAAGTCTTATTCCAACACAATTTTAAAAGAACTATCAATATGGCCTCACATAGGAAACTGTGACTAATTGACTCCATTTCAACTTTATCAGCATTACCCTTACTAAATTTACATCCAACTAATTTATACATTTGTTATTTTATAAATGCTACTAATTTATTTCATGTGTTTGTACTCTGCCTACCAGCTAAAAATAAAAGTTTATTTGAGGATAGATGCTGAGTCTTCATTTTCAGTTGTGGTTATACATACCCAGCATCAATCATTTATTCAATTACCACGTTGACTCACCAGTTTTGTTTTTATTTTTTATAGTGTTCTGTTTTACCATAATCCAAATCTCTGCCTGTGCATGTGTGTGTGTGTGTGTGTGTGTGTGCAAGCAACAGAAATTTATTGTCTCACATATCTTGAATGGAAAGTTCAAAGTTACAAGGTGTCACCAAGGCCATGTTCTCTCTGAAACCTAGAGCAATGAGTCCTTCCTTGCCTTTCCCTAGCTTCTAGCGATTTTGAGGCAATCTTTGTTCACCAAATAGTTCCAACAATTAATAGATATCATTATTGACATAAAATGAATAACTTAAACTATTTTTGGCAGTCTATATCAATTATTGGTACCTTGTCTTTAAGTCCCCAAATTATTCAACAATGTTAATGAAGTGATATGATACAATCTTGAAGAGCTCAAATGATCTGCTTTACATTTTGCTACAGATAGTTAAAACCTTACTGTTTTTCAGTAACATATTTTATTAGAAGACTGTTTTCTCAGAGAAAATTACATTTTATCTGCATTAAATAGTACCCCTATGGCCTAATAATGGTTTTTTTTTGTTTGTTTTTTCAGAACCTAACTTACTCTGAAGTCTTGCTGAAACTAAGGAATAAAATCAATGAAAATTAAAGCTGTTTCTTAAAAGGAGAATTATTTTTCTTTTGTTGTCTCATTACTTCATCTTGGTGGTATAATAAGGTAATGGTTATAGAGGAATTTTTAATGTATAAATATAAAACTATGAAAGCTTGATCAATCATTTGTTTATTTATTTTAAAGATTTTATTTATTTATTTGACAGACAGAGATTACAAGTCGGCAGAGAGGCAGGCAGAGAGAGAGAGGAAGGGAAGCAGTCTCCCTGCTGAGCAGAGAACCTGATTCGGGGCTTGATTCCAGGACCCTGGGGTCATGACCTGAGCCGAAGGCAGAGGCTTTAACCCACTGAGCCACCCAGGTGCCCCCTCAATCATTTATTTTTTGATTTTCCGTTCTCTCCCTATTTCAAATAAAATATATTGGTAGATTTTGTATATATATAATATATATCATGTAATGTAATATATTCTATATATCATATATTTATTTATATGGAATAAAGTGGATATAAAATATTTCATTTCCCTGTTCTGGGAAGTTTAAAAAAGTTTAGTCAAACTTTTAACGTGTAAGGTAAATGTTACTCTAATGAATTAAAAGGCTTAATAAATATTTAAGTTTCTACTGTACAGGCTGTACTGGTGGACATCTTTAATGAAGTAACAAAGTATAAGGTGAGTTCCTGCTTTGGAAGACATTATTAATCTGTTGGGAGGACAAGCTATGCATGTGGGAAGATATAAATAATTCTAAGAAACAATATGTGATAAATAACAACTAAATGATATGAACTATGAATTCTATGTTAGTTTGCTAGGGCTGCCATAACAAAATACCAAAAACTTGGTAGCTTCAGTAACAAAAATTGATTTCCTCACAATTCTGGGTTTTAGAAGTCCAAGATCAAGGCACAAGCAGATTCAGTGTCTGGGGAAAGCCAGATTCCTAATTAGAGATGAACACTGAATATAAGCAAATTCTCTTCTCATTTGCAGAAGGGTGACAAACTCAATCATGGCTACTACACAGACAGAAGAAAAAGCAATGCTGTTAATGTACATTCTTTGGATGTAACAAAAGGACAATATAAAGAGTATTTTGAGAATAGTGTGCAAAATCATATTGGAGAAAAGTTGGACCAGTAGCATCATATGCCTTTAGGCCTAAGAGGATAATCTGGGAGGTAGGAGGTCATTTTAAAGCGTATAATATGACTGGATCTGGTTGTCTATAGTCTTACCATTGCAGGAAGGTGACAGAAAATGCAACATTGAAAGCAGACATTCAGTCGCCCATGTGAAAAGCTTCCTCACGAAAATTTTTGGGATGACAACACTTAGTGTACGGAAGTACAAAGTGAAGAGAATGCAGTGATGAAGATAGCCAAATATGCAGAAACAGGAGTACACAGTGATTTAATCCAGAGATGGGTAAAGCACATTTAAATTGTTCAATCCTGTGAGCATAGGTTGAGCACTTTGAAGGTATAGATGCAATACAGGGTATGGAAAGCACTGGATTAAATTAGACATGGTCCTTGGAATCAAAGGGAGGGTGAGAATTAGAGGATATCAATGTTGATGCCATCTATGGCTCCATAAAGATTGCCATGATGTGAAAAAGGGAAACACAATTTTTCCAATAAAGAAAGTTCTCTAGTGGTTTCTTAATTCCTCTCTAAGTACTGTGGATTGCAGTTGTACTTTTATTTAATCTGAAGAAAAAATTTACTGAGATGGAATCTCACATCCAACCATAGGCTAAATTGTTTGAGACCAACACTCATGCTGAGAATAATTCAACAAACTGAACAAAAGTTAAAAATGTCTTTTGAAGCCTCAGGAAATTAGTGAGACTGTTGTGCTAGGAAAAGAAAAAAAAGATGAGAGAAGTTAACTCAAACCTTGAGGCCACTATTTTCCCTTTAGCAATAGCTGACTTCAAAAGTGACAATGGTGGGGGAAAAGAAAAAAGATAATAAACCAAGCAAAGTTTTTAGAGATCTCATAGGACTCATAGGGCTGAGGAGAAAAAAATCACAAGTCTAAGGAGAAGGGCCTCTGGTAAAAATTGTGAACTTCTGATGGAAGCACCTGAGGAATGAGGGTGAACCAGAAATAGACTAGCTGTCAAAAGGAATAAAGCCAGCATGTAACCATCTCAGGCCATCTTTGGAATGAGGCTAATTTGCCTCCAGAAGCATTTCAGGTCACAAGCAAAAGTCAGTCTTCTCTAAAGGAAAATATTATCACTGGTCAGACTCACCAAGAAGTTATACATTTTATTAACCCATCCTTGCTTTTATGTATTTGATTCTGTTCATTGATAACTGCCTTTCTATCTTTCTTTATTCCTTCCTTCACTCTTACGTTTTTTGCTGTGGAATTAGTCTTGCCAAAACCTTCTTAGCAGCTGTTTTACCATTGTTCTGCTTTCAGTCATGATAAAATGACATTCTCTGTTTCATTGATTATTTTGTAACTAGTAGACAAAATTGCCTTAATACTAAGTTTAATATTAGTTTAATACTAATTGTTTTAATACTAAAAATCACAATTTTCTATTATTAAAAATAAAAAATTTGCTTGAGATATTGGTCAAGACTACTACATTTACAAGTCCCCCAAACAAAATTCTAACTAGTTTAAAGAGAAAAGGAAATGAATTGGCCCCCAAAAACTAAAGTAACTCATAGGATTGAGGAAGAGCTATAACAACTTGGCCTTGGCGGCTATGTGAAGTTTCTAATTAGCTGGTATTTCCTTATATCCAACTTCAGTTTCTCCTTAGCCTTTCTCAGCTTTACTCCTCTAATTTTAGTAGGTTTTCCAATATGACAACTGATACAACAGATTCAGACTTGTATCCTTCTCATATGAACCCCCAGAAGCAAAGCCTCAAAATCTAGACTGGTAATGAAAGGGAAGAGCATTTCCAAAGCCCTGGCAGGAAACACACCTCTCTCCTCCCCATCTGCCATCCTAGGCCTGAGAGGTTGGGACTAAGGATAGAGAGGAGGACATGGAAAAGTTTGTTCGGCAGTTAAAGATAATAAACACAGAAGTACACAGCACCTAACATGCATCTTGTCGTATTTGTCTTCAACTCCTTGATTGTTCGGTTTTAGACGTGTCTCTTAATGATTCCATACACTTGGTTTTATTTGTATAATTCAAGATAAAGTCTGTTTATTTCTTTTTTAATTTTAAGAGGATACTTTAACTTTTTTTAATTGTGTTTTACTTTTTTTTTCGAGTTTTAATTTAAATTCTAGTTAATTAACATAGAGTATAATATTAGTTTCAGGAGTAGAATTCAGTGATAAATCCCTTACGTGTAATACCCAGTGCTCATCCAAACAAGTGTTAAGAGGGACTTCATCTCATTCCACCTTTCACTTTTAGAGGGTAAGCTCATCTTAATTTTATCTTCATTTTTATGTAATTTTATATGCAATATTTTTGAACATCAGCTTTTTTGCTGCTCTTCCTTTGCCTTTTCCATATTTTCTTTTCTACTTTTTCTTTTGTTTTTTCCTTTCTCTGTGGAGAAACATATAGTAGGCTCCTTTTTAAGCTTTTATGATGGATATGTTTATACCTTTAAGTAAATTGTTTTTTATTCCACTAATTTGATAAATAAACTAGTCTTTTTTGCTGCTTAGTATAAAAGATGAAGCAATTATTATCAAGCTAATTCCAATTTCCCTTTCATCCCCACTTTTATTTTTTGATTCTCTTTTTCCACTAAAACATAAGCATTATAATAACAGAGACTATTCAAAACTGCATCCCCACTTCCCAAAATATTTCCTGGAAGTGAATAAAATGTCTAATACCTATGTTACAAAAAAGGACATGTCGGGAAAGATATGCATCATACTGATAACAATCATTTCCTCTGGGAACAAGGAAGATAGCCTGGCAGGTAGGGCAGCGAACAAATAGGATTTGGGTTTGTAGATAAGTTTAATTTTTATAGTGTGGCTAGTTAAAATTAATTTAAAAAGGTAAAAATTATGTCGTATCCTTTTAGAAAAATTTAAATGGCATAGAATTTACAAGACTATATTGTACCCTCACTGTGGGAATACAGAAATATGAGACCTCTTTGATATTTCTGTATTTGTAAATTATCTGTTATTTTCTGTCTGGATGTTTATAGTATTTTTGTTTGTTTGTTTTAATGTTCAGTAATGTGATCAAGATGTTGTTTTGTTTGTGGCTATTTCTTTCACTTTCTTATTTCTGATACACTATGTACCTTATCAATCTGCTGGAATACCATCTCTCTCTCATTGCTAGAAAATATTCTTCATTATATATTTTTTTATGATTTCTCTTTTCTACTTTATTTTTACTCTTTAAAATGTATGCATTATGTGCACTCAAAGTTTATATCCTTGTCTGTCTTCATCGTACTGATTTATTGTTGTTGTTTTGTTATTTTGAGAGAGATAATATGCTATTGTTCTCCATCTATTCACCTTAAGAAAGGAAGATCAATGCAGGTCTAATGACACTGAACTGTGTGAAATATTGAGAATGAAGAAATAGATGTTATGACACTGAGAAAGTTTAAAATACATGAACAATTAATCACTATGCCATTTCTGAAACTAGACCTCAAGGGGTCCAGTGCTCTTCTGTTCTCTTTCTTGGAATCTTCCCCCAGCCATGAAAACAAACCCAGGCTATCATCCCAGCTGATGAGATGAATCACAGATGATCACTGAAACTGATGTTCTCACTGTCTGCAGATGTGTGAGGAAGGCCAAACCATGTTCTGTGATTCAGCCCAAATCAGTAGAACCACACAGTCAACATGTAGGCTCATGAAGAGTAACAGGTTCTTTTCTTTTCTTTTAAATTTATTTTCTTTTATGATGTTTTTCTCCTTTTTATTTATTTTACGTTTTTCTTTGTATTGCTTCTCATTTATTTGTATTGTTACTTATTTAATTTATCTTTAAATATTATTTAGTTTAGTTATTTTATATTTTTTAATTTTTTTAAGTCATGAATTTTTGGGTAGCATATTATACAACATTAACTAACTGACATAATCAGGAAGAGTATCAGAACCATGACTGTATATAATAGATCAACACTTTTATAAATTAAAAATCAAAGAAACTAGTTAGAGGCAGTTTTAACTTAGGGGTAGTGGAAGATAATTAAAGAGTAATTATCAATGTATGATGTCAGGAATAAATTTCCAATGAGTCTATAGTCAATGTCACACCACCAATACTCACCTGCTTTTTATAATGGTGATTCAGGAGGCCTTACTAGTCTCAGTAATACACCATCTGATTTAAACAACACATGTGAGTATGCTGGTGAATAGTTCACCAACATTTGGATTTAGGATACAAATTCTGAGGTGGTAAGCATGGAATTAAGTCCATGGGGAAAAGAACAGGAGATGCTATTCCCTTTGAAAGACTAAGGGTTTTTATGTTTTTTAGCATGCTGGAACAATCTGATAACATTGGAACTCTACTCTTTATACTTTCCTGTTATGAGGTCTACCGAAAGATGCTTACTGTAAGAAAGAGTATGACAAATTGAAGGGGAGAGGTGTGAGGATGAGTTCTAATTCTGCAATAAGCAATCTATCTGTGGGACCTAATATGTAATTTATGTAATTTAAGCCTCAAGTTTTCCCATCACATTAAAATTTTCAAATCTTATCCTTTATCATTTAGGATACTTTGTATGTAAGTAATACAAACCCCAACCCAGCTTTAAAATAGGAAATTTTATTGTTCCATATAATGTGAAACCCAGAAGGATAGAAGCTTTCAGCTTCTGACTGGAAATGTCCTATGATTCTGTTAACTTTGCTTCCTTTTGTGTATTGCCTTCATCCTCATGTGGGTGATAAAATAACTGCAGTTATTTCAAGTCCACCTTGGTGTATAACACTTTCCAGAAGAAGGGAAAAGAGAAAGAATGTTTCCATCTCATTATTCCAATCAAGCATCCCTTACTTACTAGGTTGTTCTGGACATACGCCACTACTGAACCTATGAATCAGCTCACGTAACATAACAGTTGATTAGCTGACTCCAAGGCTCACCCCGGGTCAAATGGATTCTGCATGAGAAGAGTAGAAACCCAATTAAAATCAAGGCTCTGTTAGGATGGAGGAAAGCCATGTGGGAACTTGGTTAGTGAGCCAGAATTCTCACTATATGGTTTATATAAATAATACTCCATTCTTCCTTTAATACATCTGTGTTTGACTATATTGTGAACCATTATGAAGATATCTTTCATATTTTGAAGAGTGAGTCAGTTTTTAAAGGGTTTCTTAAACAATAAAGAACATAATACTTTGTCACTATTGTTATTGGGTTTATGAGGGATAAGGAAAGTGGTTTCCCTTTCAACATTTGACAAACTCTCACATTGGATTTTTCCATTCTTTCTTTCCTATAAAATGACTTTGAAGAATAAGTATGAAGGAGACATATAAAGAAGAAGGAATATGAAGTAGGAAAAAGATAAGTGATGGAGAAAACTCCCTGTAATGGATAGCATATGTGTAAAGTAGGAACCAATTTTAAAAGTAACGATAATTATTGTAATTCTCCTATGCCCCTACCATTAGTCACCCGGAAATAATTTAATATTTGAAGTAGACATGATTTTATCCATTTTATTCATGATAAATTTGGGACACAGAGAAGTTAAAATTTTTTCCTACTGACCCATAATTCTGGGAAATGTCACAGATATATGATAAAATATTCTTACTCTTTCCACACTTTGCATCAACATATTTAAAAACAAATACAAAGCCCCTGTAAACGTTTATTATTTTTTACCCAAATGAACACAATTTCAAGAATTTTCTTTCTTTCAGCAATTGTAAGTTCTCTATACTATTAGAAAAGCTTGTAGGATTTTCAAAGCATGCTATTGAAAGTGAAATGTTGGGCAAAGTATGTAATATTGATTTCATAGATAAAAATATCTGATGGTTTGAAGTGGCGGTGGGGTGGGAGGTTGGGTTACCAGGTGGTGGGTATTATGGAGGGCATGGATTGCATGCAGCACTGGGTGTGGTGAAAAAATAATGAATACTGTTATGCTGAAAATAAATAAATTTAATTAAAAAAAATCTGATGGTTGCGTGGTGCCTAGATGGCTCAGTGGGTTGAACCTCTGCCTTCATCTCAGGTCATGATCTCAGGGTCTTGGGATTGAGCCCCGTGTTGACTCTCTCTCTGCTCAGCGAAGAGACTGCTTCCCCCTGCTCCCCCCCAACTGCCTGCCCCTCTGTCTACTTGTTCTCTGTCTCTCTGCCAAATAAATACATAAAATATTAAAAAAAAAATCTGATTGTTGCAACCAACATAATATAGAAGTGTATTCATAGTCCATTTCAATTGTTAATTTCCTAAATATTTAGCACTTAGAAAAATTTATCTCAGGCTTTGAAAGTTATGCTGGAGGCTGGGGGAAATTTCAATGTTTTGAAAACATGAAAATAATTTCATTGGATACTTCAGATGTGTGTGTTTGTGTGTGTGTGATGATAGTTATATTACCATAATATTGACCATAATATCAACATGACACCAATGCCTTTCCATTAGCCTTAGTGAGGTATCTAAGGAAGAAAATCTAATTTGATCTTTCATCTTTCAAGATTAATGGTTAAAATTCCTCTGGAAGTTATTTCTATATAATTATGATAGGATCTTCTGATAATAAATAGAGCACATGATAAAGAAAGGTAATAGGTAACAAGATAGAGGGTAATATAATAACATTAAGACAATCTTGAGTGTCTCTGAAAAAAGGAATAATACAGGTTGCAATTTATCAAAGCAATAGACTTGATAAAATGCAACATACTTGGTTTTCACCTCCACCTTTAGGTAGCATTAGGATTTCAGGTATAGCCTGTGTAAAATGAAAAATAGATTTGGGAAATCTAGGTTACCATTCCCTCACCAGCAACATAATTTTGAAAAAATTTCCTTATGTTTTCTCATCAACATCATTTTTATCATTGACAAACCACAATATATTATATTACTAGAGATGGTTAAGCAGATGTCCCTGAACTGTACTTTGGTTCACCAATAAAAAATTGGGACTATATCTATGGAAGGCAAATATCACATTGCCAAGAGGCACAAAAACAGGATCTTACTATATGCTTGTTCATTGGTTGAAATATTTTTAACTCAGTCATTTATTTCCCTCAAATCTGAACACTAAATCCCCAATCACACCACAAATACAATTATTTTTAAATGTATTTAAACCACTGACAAATAATGGAACATATGTTATTTCTGGTCAAATAATGATTCATTCTGTCAGGCTGTAACAATCATCTACAATTCATTCATAAACACCCTCAGATTACAGATTTCTTACTTTATCACCAATTTATGCAAGTGCATGGATATGGCAGCACTTAATAACTATGTGGTAAGATCCTATCTGATTTGAATTCCTTAGACTCTGAGAAATCAGAAGATATTTATATGTATTTTACTCCATTAATTCCACTTTTTTACTGATTGGCACAAACTACATATTTAAGTCCCTTAAATTCAACAAGTCTACCACCTCAAATTCAGTGTGTCCTAAGCCAAAATCATTGTTTTCATTCTCAGAGTTGTAATCCTCTGAGAAGAAATCTAGCATTCTGCTACAAATATCTGAATATTCCTATTTCCCTAGGATTTTAAATCTTAGTATAGCATGTTTAGCATTATCTAGTTTTTTTCATAACATCCTTCATATCCATCCTTTCCTTTCAATTTTTTCTTCTACTATTGCAACCAAGCCTTCCCATTTGGACAAAAACGATTTCTTTCCCTTTTTAGCTCTTGAAATCTATTTTTGTAGCCCAACCTCTTTCTACTATTCTACTTTGCACTCATAACATGTAGCTCATTCATTCATTAGCCCATTTATCTAACACATATATTTGATTGCTACAAATGAAAAATAAAATGTGATCGCTTACAGGAGATTGAATGATTGGGGAAAGACAGAAATAATAAGAAATAACATTTCTTGTTAAGAAATAACATTAGAGCTGAGATTTGAGGAATGAGTAGGAAATAAGTATAGAAGCAACAGAATGGAAAAGTACCAGAGACTGGAATATGCTTGGAAATGACAACCAAAAGGTGAATGTGGTTGAAGCGCACACAGCAAAAGAGAGTGACATGCAGTGAAATTGCCAGGGAAGGAAGGAATTTCTGCTTCAGGTTTCCCCATTGCCTTCCAGATAAAGGCCAAGTTTCTTAAAGCAGCATGAAATGATCGTGTATGATTTTTTCCCTTCTGGCCCATTTTCTGTGAACTAAGATAACACATCATAGTGATAAAACAAATGAGTGGGTCTAACAGACCTAAGCTTGAATTGTAATTGCAATACTTGCCATAAATTTGGGGCAGGTTAATTTACCTCTTTGATAACTAGCAAGTTACTTTACAATGTGATCCTTAACTGTAAAATGTCATTAATACCTTGCAAGGGATCTGGATATGAGTATGAAATAATTTAGCATATGTAAGTTGCCTTATTGTTACTAGAATTAACTAATACATAAAACTAACAAATTTCTGAAATAATAAAGCTCAGTAGAGGTAATACTCAGTAGAGGTAATATTGCTCTATTCATATTCAGTGTCAGAACTCCAGAAAGCAGGGTGCCTGGGTGGCTCAGTCTAAGTGTCTGCCTTTGGCTCAGGTCATGATCCCAGCATCCTGGGATCAAGCCCTCCACCCGGCTCCCTATTCAGAGGGGAGCTTGTTTCTTCCTCTTCCTCCCCATCTCCCCCTGCTTGTTCTCCCTCTCTCTCTGTCAAAAATAAATAAATAAATAAATAAAATCTTAAAAACAAACAAACAAACAAAAACCCTGGAAAGCAATTTAAAATTACTTCATAGTGTTACAGTTGTACTGAACCACAAAGAACTTATACTGACGTTAGATTACACTCCTGATCTTGGAAATTTATTGAAGAAATTAAAACCACCTTTAAGGGGCCTTAAGCACATATTTCAGCAGCATTTGAAAAGGAATTAACGGACTTAATGAATTCTTTAGTTTACCCTCACACATTTTCTAAAGGAAGCAATTTTATAATACTTGGCATCAATATTCATATAAAATGGCATTAGAAGGCAATGGTTTTGTTAAAATTTCACACCATAGTTTTTCATAACAGTGTCATAAACTTACCATTTAGAATTTTCTGAACAATTTGAATAACTAGCTAGAAACTAAGAATTTAGAACAACTTCATTTCTGTCATCTGGAGAATTTTACTGAATATCAACTGACTAAAATTAACAACTATAGCTATATATACAGTTCTCTTTGTATTTAGGGAAGTGTCCAACATGAAACCTTAATAAACTATTTATTTAAAATATTATTAATAGCATGTGGTAAACTTTGACTAGTATAATTAATGTTGTGGTTTGAAGGCTATAATGAAGGAAAGCTGTGTAATTAAGAAAGGCCTGACATGTGTCTAGATTGTGTTTCACCAGGTTGCATTACCTTGATAAAATCATTAGGTCCAAATTTTGTTCTCACCAAATGAGGCCTAGAAAAATAGATTAACATAAATAAACCCCAGAAACAACTGTCCCAAACTACACAAAGGACTAAATAAAAAACAAAATCTGAACTTTGTCATTTGCATGTTCATTGTTTCTCCCATGTCTAGGTTACTTACAATTGCTTTTCCAAGTGTGCATTCCAGGAATATCGCATTTGTATAGGCAAAGGTAATGGATAGCTATTATCACAGCGATGAAAATGATTAAAAAATATAAAGCAGTAGAAGTTAATGAGAGTAATGACAGGTGTAGTTGCCATGTTCCTTGCACTATATTAAAGATATATATGTGCTGGAAATTGAACAGGAGTTCATCTGGACAACACTAATAAACACTAAACATTATTATCTGTAATCTGTATGCATCATAAGAACAGGGTTGTCGCAATCATCTTTTGTCCCTCTCACTTAACCCACTTCTGGTGATTTTACTGAAAGTACACAATTTTTTTATTCAAGTCCTTTTTCTATTTTTTTCCCATTTCCACAATGAAAGATTTCTCTTTATGTAAGTCATATTTGTTTTGTTTTGTCAACTTTCATAATGTTAGCAATTTGGCTATTTCTTCTTAAGGCAACACTAACTACTATAATGAGTAAACCTCCATATATCTCAGTAGGAAAGCAAAATAAAAGGTCCTTTCTCACTCATAAAAGTCTACGTGGATCAGCTCTCATCCAAGTAGTGATTTGAGGATCCTAGCTTATTACATCTCCTGGGTCTGTCATCTTCAACACATTAACTCCCAAGTTTTCCCTGGGTTTCCAAAGAACCTGAAAAAAGAAGAATAGGAATGATTCCAAATGAGAGTTTATTGAAAAGGCTTTGGAAGTAGCATTTCTGCTTCAGTTCCATTGTACAGGATCCAGCTCTGATGAAGTTAGATAAATACAGTCTGTGTGGAGATGGAGATACAACCCATTTCCACATAATATACAATTAATCTCTCTCATTCTTATTTCTGCTTGTGTTGTATTACTTTCCTTATAAAGACTGATTATTATTTGACCTCATCTGTATACTACAAGTTCTAAAGAACGATTTACTCTTGTCATCTTTTTATGTCCACCTGTCTTCAGTTTGTTTGTGTTTCCACGGATTATATGTAGATTGCTCCATACTATTTAGGCATCCAAAAACATGACTATCTCCTTGGTTAAGCTCTATAGATTTTCTAAACTGAGATCATAACCACTACCCATCCCCATCACTTTCTCTGCCCTTATCCAATTTAACACGTAACCACAGAATTCTTCATTAAATGAATTTTATCATTTGTTTGCACACTAATTTTCTTCTACTGCTTGTCTCTTTCATTATAATGCACGCACTAGGAGCATATAATTTGTTGGTCTTCTGATTTGTGAATATCCCTGGATCTTAGAGTAGTACACTTTTTGGTACTCCCTACTTTAATTAATCAATTAACCAGGATTTTCGTTCTTGTAGGTAAAGCTTAATGGGATAACCAAGATATAAGTTGCTTTTTTAAAGAAGTTTCATAGATATTCACTTTTTTGAAAATATTAAACGTAAAGACATAAAAACTAGAATGATAAAATATTTTCTATACAGCGCTTTTCACAAGATAAAGTATACTAAATTTTTGATTTTTCAAAAATTATTGATTCGTGATACATAACAATATACCACAGAATCACATTGCTGAAGGTCTGTGATATCACTAGCCCTCTCCATTTATGTGCATCCATATTTTGAGCACATTGACAAATAGAGATTAAAAATTATCTCTCAAGAAAATCCCTTAAACAACTTTTAGAAACAGGTGATAGTAATGATCTACACATTCCAATACGACATATTTTTAAAACCCCATCATATTTACGTTCATATTATTCTCCTGAATCATGGAAATAGAAAATGAAAAACATATCTGAAAAAGTAGTTTTTCTTATCCTCTTTGCCTTATTGTATTATATGTTTTAAACTTATAAAATTGTTCTTCTGGTGTTACATTATTGGACTGGGAAATTCCTCCAGTATTTACTGCCTCTTTTTTAGCACTATCTTTGGTATCCAGAAAAACAAATTATTTACAAGTAGTGTGGAAAGAAGAGGCATGGGTTTAATTTCTGGGCTACAACTTACTACCTGAGTGAACTTGTACAAATGATACCCTTTATATCTCTTGGACACTGTTTTTCCTCCTTAGTACTCAGCTTAGTGATTTGTTGGGCAGACTGGATAAAATAGTGTAAGAAAAGTATGCTATCACTCACCAGGTCCTCATTAAAAAGCTACAGCCTCCTGATTTTTCCCTTACATCATTGACAATAGTCATGCAGATCCCAATCATACAATAGACACCTCTTTTCATTTTCCTTAATTTAGTTCTGAACTCCCTCTTAATATTATTTTTCTTTTGTGTATTTTTGAAATGCACTATGGTATTTTTTTTAAATATTTTATTTATTTATTTGACAGACAGAGATCACAAGTAGGAAGAGAGGCAGGCAGAAAGAGAGAGAGGAGGAGGAAGCAGGCTCCCAGCTAAGCAGAGACCCTCATGCGGGGCTCGATCCCAAGACCCTGGGATCATGACCTGAGCCGAAGGCAGAGGCTTTAACCCACTGAGCCACCCAGGCACCCTTGCATTATGGTATTTTTAATGTGATGCAAATATGCAAAATGGAATAGTAGTTATAAGAAGAGATTTTCTTTTGTGTTCCCAGACTGCAAAGTCCTTAACACATCAATATTTAAAAAAAAAAATACTTTCGTATTTTCAATTTAGATGTCCATTTAAATAATGCAAGTGAGGCTTGTCACAAGGCCTACTTTTAAAATCTATTAATCTTTAGAGAAAAAAAAATGAGATAAGGCTTTAATTTGCTTCCTACAGGGAAGATTAAATTGGTTCACCTTATTTCTTATTTCATTATTAACATCTTTTCTCCAAAAGAAACATTACTTTTAATACAAATCCTAAGATGTGAGAAATACTTGGTTGGGTTTATACTGATTTTCCTAAAGAATTCATAATTATAGCTCTCTCCTCAAGATTTTAATTATTTTTATAGAACTGGTGTAATATTACTCTTTGCCAAAATTTTGAATTCCAGAAAAGATTCTGGTAAATATCTCTTTTTGAGATTAACATTGATATTTTCCCTTCACAGGCATGTGCACCTCACCTAATAGCTTCAAGCATGCAGCAATAAATTGTAAGACAGTGAAGATGACATCAAGTCTTGAGTGTGTTGCACTTATACATACACAGAAAGAGGCAGAGAAGGAAATGTGCTAGATGCTATGTTTTGAATTGTAATACGCATACCAGGAAATTTAACCAATGCTTTAGTACCTGGGTATCTAAAGCTAAAGGGACCATAAATGTATAAATTGATTTAACTTTATTTTCATTAACTTATTTGACTCACATGCATTAATTGACTCTTAACATTGATGAGAACGAATCAACCAGCATACTATTATGAAAAGACAGATAATCTAATTTGAGTAATCTCATTAATTTCTAAAAGTGCTTTAACAACCAATTACTCATTTTCATAATTATTTCAGCATGGAGCACAAAACATCTGGGGAAAGAACGATGTCTAAGACCTCTGAAAAGGTGGCATTAATATAGAGACAAGTACATAGTCACAAGTAATTATGATATAAACTATAAAATAAATACCATAAAAGGTTAAAAATAATGCTTTATAGGTTTAGAAGACTAAGCAATTTTGCGTTGTGATTAGATAGAAATGAATCTATGGAGTCAAATGGCAGATCCTGGGAGGCATGTAAGACTTGATTGTCGGGATGCTTGGGTGGCTCAATCGGTTAAGTGTTTGCTTCTGTCTCAGGTCATGATCCCAGAAGCCTGGCATTGAACTTGCTTCTGGCTCCCTTTTCAGCGGGGAGCCTGCTTCTCCCTCTTCTCTTCTCCTGGCTTGTGTTCCCTCTCTCTCTGTCAAATAAATATATAAAATCTTAAAAGAAAAAAAAATATTTGCTTGTCAAAGATGTAGAGGAAAAGAACAGTAAGTTTAGGAAATCTACTTTAAATACAACATGTTCCTGAAACTCTATCTGAAAGCCCAATGTATAAAAGTTGAAAAATTGATTTCTATATTTTAAAAAATGAACTTGTTAGTAGAATCCTAATATACATATAATGTATATAGCATATATATGTTTAGAGTACTTACCATACTATTTTAAGAAAATAATTCCCTCTTTGAAATTTTTACAATGGCTTGGCCAAGCTTAAGCAACAAGGGCAGGAGTAAGAGTGCCTCCTCACTGGTTGGTCTCATAGGAAGCTTCTGATAATCACTCCAGGAAAAGGACAATCTCTCCCAATAGGATACCCATATTGCTTGGACATCCTGAGGATCCTTCTTCAGTGGGGCTGCTTCTCTTTCCCTCTTCCCTCGCTGCCTCTAGAAATGTAATATGCTTCCCTGAATGTAGTCAGTGTTCATCCTGGTACTCCTAGAATATGGGAGAAGGATAGAAGATCATGGAATATGTCCAGGGTAAAAAAGAGAAAGGGAAAGGAGAGTATGGGAATTTAGATCACTTCTGAATCTGATTCTGTCTTAGTCATTACTTTAAGACAAAATTCTCTTCCCTTCAATATTCAATAATTGCAAGTAAATTTATGAGTATGTATATGTAAATTTATGAGTATGTATAGTGTTGTAGTGTGTTAGGACAAAGGTGACAAGCTGGCTAGATTTTGGGAGAATCTGGCTTGTAGTTAAGTCTGGATTGGCAAGAAAAAAATATATAGATAGATAGAAAAAGATAGATAGATAGATAGATAGATAGATAGATATGAATGGACAGATGGATAGATACGGAGATGAGAGAGATACTGAGGCACAGAAATATTAACTGAGGTGAAGCACATACTCTCCAATGCGCCTTTGTTGCCAACATTCCCTGTTACATTACACTGCTCTACTGAACCCCATTATGTTATTCTCCTTACCCTTGCAAATACTTACGTTTGACACTATTGATCTAAACAGTGTGATATTCCTAAGTTTTAGATCAATTCAACTAGCTTGCCAATCTGAATTTCTGAACCACTATGTGCTACTCCTTAAGGCATAATCATAATAGTTTGGTTTTAATTTCCTTTAGTAAAGGAAATCTCATAGAGAATCCTAATATATAAGCTACATAAATATGTTCCTGTCTATTCAGGATGTTGAGTAAGGGTGTGAGCAAGAGGAAACTCTTCATTTTATTGTGCTCTTGGAAATATTTTGAAGATTCATTTTAAAAGGTTCTGTAGAATTTTTAAAAGTAATGCACTCTGGCCAACTAGAAGTGACCGGCATGTCATCTCTTTTAAACAACTCAAGATCATTGGTGGTCAGCTGACTTACAAAAAGACTGGTTTTAACTTGAGAAATATCTAAACACCTTTTCACTTTTAATGTGAAAAATGTGGGAATCATACAGAATACAGGGAGGTGGAGAACTACTAACCAACCAATTTAAAGTATTACTTTTGAAAAGGGCATTGTAGGACATCAAGCTGGAAGAAAGAGTGGGATCAGGTTCAGAGGGGCGTTGAATACCAAGTAAGACGTCTTACAGAAACTAGCAGAACAGTGCAGAAACTAGCCCTGATTCAATGCTTTCTATATGACAGCCACTTCCTTTCCTCTTCTCTAAGCCTCAAGAAAAATATGACAATGTGTTGTTATTATCCTATTTTGCAATTAAGAGATTAGATGTTAAAAACCCACAGAAATTAAGCAACTCACCTAGAGATGCACAATCAGCAATTGGATGAAGCAAGATTTGTCCTCAAATGTATTTGCCTTCAAATCCTAGTATTCTTCCTTCCTTGGTGAAACTATGACTCAATTATTGCCACTTCACCAACCCCTTGTAGATCAGTGCTTATGCATATGCATGACCTCAGATTTAATTGATCCATACATTTCCTCCTCCTTGTTTCTTTGCCTGTTACCAATAAGGGATCCAGAATCTTCAACTTCAATTAGATAATATATTTCATTTATACTGAGTAATCTTAAATCATGAACTTCAGATTCATACCCATCTCTCTGTATGTTGGATTCCCTCTACATTTAAAGTTACTTTATTGCTTCCATTTTTTTCTACTATTCATTAGTGTACCGCATATTTAGAGTTAATAGAATCAGTGTTGATTGTACTTGTGGGGTTTAGGGCTGCTCCTAAAAAAATATGAATCAATATCTTCTGCTCCATTTTCTAGTCCAGTGTGATTTGGCTATATGCACTTTAGTATAAACAGCCACAGGCTGGTTATAAATCATTCTACCTATCTTCCTACTGACAGTCTGCAACCAGGTTGGTAGATTTCCCCAAGGGAAAAGAAAGCAGGGCAACTCTAGGTCAAGATATGCATTCCAACTGCAAGTACTTACAGCTGGAATGTGCCTGCCTTTTAAGGAACAGAAGGCAATGTCCACAGAGAGCTGTTTTAAAAGATGCAATTCAATTTTAAATGTATCCATGCATTTCTGTTTAGGGACTTTAAATTAAATTATCATTTAAAGTTAACATAGATATCTTATTAATGGCATTGAGATCATCAGCATTTGAGTGTTTACAGATCGGGCCAAGAATGTTTAAGCAAAGAAACAGTGTATATAATTTACAATAGTGTGCAAATATGATTATACATGCCTATCACATCTCACTTGCTAAGACCATATATTTTATCAATCTTCCATAAAAGCAAAACATGGTGATGATTAGAAATGTATTCTTTAAATTGCAAGAGTTAATAAATGTCAAACTCATCAAACATACCATCCTTCAGACGTGATACACCTAACAATTGTATTGTGCTCTAATTTTTTTAAGTACTTTCACATCACTGTGACAAATACTCTGGTTGTTTGAAGGTGAAGTGCACTTTTGTCATCCATACCTGGTCCTCCCTATGACATACATCTTTAAGGATTAAGAATACAATCTCTCTTTGCATAATATTTTCTTCTGGAGAAGCTCATGAGGCAAGAAAAGATCAAATTTGCAACCTTGATCTCGATATAACCATATTCTGCATAACCTATTCCCACTATATAATCTATTGATATAGAAATATACTGTATATCTGCATCACTAATTAAATAATCAACTGATGCCAAAGTATTCCAGAACATGAACTTCCAAGAGAAAGTGGATAAAAATGCAATATATAGAGAGGTGAAGCTTAGGGTAAACTGATTTTTACTACCTGGGTTTAGGTATTCAGGTACCTTTGCTCTGACACTAAGTGAGCTTGAACAAATATTTTATTCTCTAAATATTAGTTTCCCTATTTTTAAAGATAAAAGTTGTACAATCTAAGTGGGTGGCTGTGCAGATTAAACATGGAAATGGAAAGCTCTTAGTATTGGCATGTAGTTAGTGCTCAATAAATCTTCTACCATCAATGAATTTTCATGCTTCATTTGTAGAGAATAAAATAAAAATAAATCTTGTCATTTTTTAAGTTTAGTTTTGATAGGATATATTTTGGTCTTTTATTTCATGAGTGCTTTTGATGGTCAAAGGCTATCATGTGAATGCTTAGTATCAAAGTTCCCCTAACTGTTGTCTTTCTCAAAGGCAGATGGTAAATCTGTCAAC
Source organism: Mustela nigripes (assembly GCF_022355385.1). NCBI lineage: Eukaryota > Metazoa > Chordata > Mammalia > Carnivora > Mustelidae > Mustela > Mustela nigripes. The sequence goes on along the minus strand of NC_081562.1, from coordinate 34,979,671 downwards.
AGTGGCATTCAGAACAACAGCAACCCAGATGCTTTTAAGTGCTGCCTGTGAAGCTGCTCCGCCCGTGAAGAGTACCATTGGGCAAGATGCCAAAGGAAGGTCCCCAAGGCAATTAGCTGCTTCTGAATCCAACTCTGGCTGTCTGGAAAGTCAAATGAATGCAGTGCTTAGCCATACACCATTTAATGCAAAGAGCATGCTTCTTATTTATAATCAAGCCTGTCTTCCTTATTTCAACTAGCTACATTCTAACAAGAAATTTGTATGATCTTTACTGTTTGTAGAAGAAAGTTTTATATTGCTTTATAGATATTAGTGTCCTTTGTCAATAAAATAAACCTATTAGACTTAATGACCACTTACTTGTAGTTATTGTGCACATGCACAATTATCTTTAGCGATTCATAATAAAACCAATGTTTATGAGTCGCTAGGTGTAATTTAAACTACGATGACTACAGTAAACACAGGAGACCTACTCATAAGTCTTGGGTAAAGTCATCAGGCTCTTGTCCAATATTAGTAGAATATTCTATAAAAATTATAGAGGAAATAGGAAACAATGTCACCTAAGAGAAGTAAAGAAATATTCATATTTATAAAAAATTCTCATCTTTAAAGAACATACTTTTAAAGCATATCAATTTGTCAACTATTCTTTATAGGTTTTGATAAAATTCAATAGAACCAAAATACCAATACATATTCACTATGTATCAAGCATAGCTACAGGCACTTGGGATTCATTTTCTATAAACTTCAAAAGAAAACTTAAAATAATTTATTTTTCTCTTTGTAAAGGAAAAGTACTTGACCATGACCATAGAACTTAGTAGATGCTAGAGGGTATAATCAAATCCTGGAAGGATTTTTTGTTCTAAAGACAGTACCATTTTGATTATACCATCGGGAGAAGAAATAGATATTTTAGCTTTTGCAATGACAAGTTTCTCATTTTGAAGGCAGAGTTCATTTTTTATTAAATAATCAAGACTGCTAGACTATGCTGAGGATGTGAGAGAAAGTCTGATGACTTTAGAGGTAGACAGCAATGGTTTTAATCATGACTATAGGATATCTCTAGAGTAGTCTGTCTTTCTTTATGACGAGATGAAGATACTTATCTTAGAGAAGTATGGTAAGGAATATAGACAATTGAGGGTTGCATGGTACCAGGATTACACAGATTATAAAATGAAGCTCAGCAAATTTAGCTAACTCAATTAGGCTTACATGAATTTGTAACAGAGTTGTGTTCAAATGCCTTCCAGAAGCACTGCACTTGAGAAATCATGGAGGGTAATAAATTATAAAATATGAATACTTCATCAACAGGTTAGGTATTATTCACTACAATAGAAATAATAAAATAATAAAAGGAGGCAATATCCTCTAGAATACTTAAAACCAGTATTTAATGCATGATATCACTTATGTTGAATGGGTGCTCTTATATATCTACTAAAGATATCATAGCAAAAGAAGAGAAAAGTAAGTCTGGAAAGACATACCAAATTATAGCTGATTTGTCTTTCTTTTTTTTTTTCTTATCTGTAGTTTGCATCCATATATTTTCCATAATGGAAACATATTACTTGGATTCTTACTCAAGAAACATGATCTGAAGTAATTACATTTTGAGACTCAATTTAATTTTTCTGAATATACTTTTTCATTATATCCTGCTCATTTTATCTTGAAAACTGAAATGTTCTTAAACTTTTAATTTGCATTTAAAGTTGGATTTTTCTTTCTTTCTTTTTTTTTTCCTTATGGTTGTCACTTATCAAAAGGATATTAAGGCAATGGCTAGAAATAGCTCTTGCCATGCTTCAAAGAGGAAACTGAGCCCAGGACTGAACTATGGAAAAAAGTGCTGCCTTATACTATTCATGGCATTAATTTTCTAACTTTATTATATGTAAGACTCCTGTGAGTTATCAGTGATAATACATATTGTGTCGTCTTCTCTCAGATATTTTTTTAAACATTACAATTTTTATTTATTTATTTGAAAGAGAATGAGTGAAAGAGAGGATGAGAGGGGAGAGGGTCAGAAGGAGAAGCAGACTTCCCGCTGAGTAGGGAGCAATACCAGGACTCCTGGATCATGACCTGAGCCAAAAGCAGTCACTCAACCAACTAAGCTACCCAGGCACCTACCCTCTGACATTTTGATCTGGTAGATGTAGAGCAGATTCCAGATCCTAAATCTTTTAAAAGCTCTCAAATGATCTGGTAAAGTGTCCTCAGGTAGCCTACTGAAGTTTTGATCCATAAGAATTGAGCTTCTAACTGCTGTGGCATAACAGTGAATATAATGTCGCAGTTATGTATCTGGACATAAACAGACTGTTTTTCAAAAAAGAAGCAGAAGTAGCTGAAGAAAAAAACAGGAAAAAAATATATTTTTCAACAACAGATTCTTGTTATATTAGTTAGAATGGACTTGGTTAATTTGCAGTAATAAAAAAATCCCAACATGGCAGTGAATTAAAACAAATTTTTTTCTTATTCATGGTATAGACATAATGGGCCAGCACTAGAGTTAGGGCTCTTGTAGTCACGCAAAGACAACTGTTGGAAGTTTCCAAAGTCACCTCAGCAGTGGTAAGAAGATGTGATATATCATAAACTGGCACTCAACACTTCTATCAGAAAGAGGACTATAGCTTCTATTTATATTTTATGTTATAGGAAATCACAGGGTCATGCTAAAATCAAATGGGGTGGGAAAATTCAATTGGATTATGTGTCCACAAGGAAGATGGCCAGAATGGTGAATATTTTAGTGATTATCTCACATGCCAAACTCGATGGCCAGAATGGTGAATATTTTAGTGATTATCTCACATGCCAAACTCGAGAAGCTACAACATAATGTGGTCATTACAAACCCCATATGGGGAGTCAATGCTCAGAAGGTAAATCCTGGTTGTGCAACACACTGGTTCTTGAATCTGGAAAACTCATTTAGACAGGATTACTCAGCTTTCTCACCCCTTGAATCTTCCAGGTCTGTCCAAAACCAATGCATGAATATATATAAAGTACGTTGCACAGTGTCTAACATGTATTATAAACTCACGATTATTGGTTATATTGATAATTGTGAGTTACAGTAGATGCACCAATGTATTCATATTCTAAATTTTGTTAGCCTGAAAATGTAAAAAATACTCATTATCACTAATACCATACCATACCTATTTATTTAGCTTTGAGAATTCATAGGGTGCTAGGTTAGGAAAAATGAAGGACACAAAAATAAATGAAATATGGTCTCTGATATGAAGATTATTATAGCTTATTTGAGGAAACAGGAAATTAGGGAATAAACAGTAGACAGTCTGGTATATAATTATATGGAAGACTATGAAGAGCTAAGGAAAAGATGAAATCAGAATTGAGAAAATGATATTATTTAGAAGTATATTTCTGTTAGGACTGTGCAATAAAAATATTTTAAAGAAAATATTTTTAGACAAGTAATTAACTAGTAGAGAAAAATGGAGAAACATTCAAAACAGAAGATGCATTTAGGGGAGAGAGAAGAAGGCAAATAAAAGACTAAAAGAGATAGATACAGACATAAATAGGTCAATATATGGATGGATGAATGTATGGATGCTTTGGTGGATACAGGGTAGAGTCTGCAAAGGCTCTCATTTGAGAAATGAGTTGGCTTAATTATCAGCATGTCATTGAAAGGATTCCCCTCACATTGGCTGAAATCACTCATAAACTCAGTAAAGACTGTATTTCCATATGTAGCTTTGAGAATGAGTAGATAACTGTAGCAAGCATATTGTCCTCACTTTGGTAATTGGGTTATTCTATTTTCTAAATTCAGTTTGCATGTGGAGTGGTGTTTTGGGCAGTCAGATCACATTCCTCAAATAACTGTTGCATCTCCAGCAGCTGAGTTGAGGAAAGAAGTTCGGCAGAAGGATGGAAGTTAGAGAACAGTGTCTCAGGGATTCCAGCATGCAACAATTTCCACAGATGTCAAGCATGGCAAGTTGCCACAGGGAGAAACAAGGTCATTCATGCACCATTATCAGGATTGTGGTGCACAGATTGCGAACAGACAATTTAATGCCTCTCTGCCTCAACCAGTCATTCTTCTTGTCTTCCAAGTGCTTTATATTCAGTCATTGTTGAACTCTATAAAGTCCTTTGAATACACAAAAACTATTAAGATATACTATCTCTTTTATTAAATTGAAAGATTTAGATCATTCAGAATTCTACTTATAAATGTCTGCCAGCCAGGGAGCTATTTAATTTGATATATAACTTAAATGGGCCCAGACACCATCAAATATGAGATTGAGGCCTCCAGCTATCTAATGTAAGAAGAGAAATTCCCCTTTCTCAGTAGGTGAGGTATCAAATACAAAAACCTTTATATTCAATTATGGTACTTGAGTTCCTGATTGAACCTTTTCTATTGCTTCCTAGGAAGCATGCCAACCTTGCCTGTAGTATAAGTTAATCAATTATATTTCATTTTGATGCTTTTTGTTTCATCATTCTCAGGGTTCCTTAACAAAGCATTTATATTATAAACTCAGATACTCAGAATAGACATTAAAAAAATAAAGTGAAATTTTTATTTAGAAGATGAAATAAAATGGAGGATAGGAATTGCAAAAGTGTGTCACACAAGAAATAATAATTAAAATAAACATTTATAATGAAAATGGAACCATTTTCTCTGCACTTTCAATTCTTCTATAAACCCAAATATGCTCTCAAAAAATAAACTCTATAAATTTTAAAAAACATGTAACCACAACTGCCTACAATGCACATCTAGGAGTATCAGCTCTAGAAAGTTTGCTTAAATGAAAAAAAAAAAAGAAAAAGAAAAAAGAAAAATAGCTCCTCCAGACTCCCATGAAATGAAGCAGGATTATTTGTGCATACATATTTACCAATGTTTAACATACCCAGTGGTATCAGAACAAAAACACTGAAGCACATGGTAGGTGAACTGGAAAAACATTAACAAAATATTTCCTCCCTCAAAATACATTTTAAGTAATTTGAGGATTTCCAAAGCATTAGGAAAATTTAAGCCCAATTACCTTCTCCAAAACTCAGATTTCTACCATTGGTGACATCTGCATGTTTTGTTAAAGTCATTTGATTGAACAAACATGGTATTCAGTAATGTATTTGCAAATATTTTCTGAAAAATTTTTAAAATTGAAAACCTCTGTGGGGAAACAGAGATGAAAATGACACCTAAATCATTCTAGAAGTTTATAATCTATGAGGTTAGAGGAAAAATTAACATCTATGACTAAACATGAGTCTGTATATGGTCAAGGGTTATGACAGGAAATTCATAAACATTGCTCAAAAGTAAACACTAAACATGGCTGCTTCTCTCAATACTGAGCTACAATAAGTCATTGCTCTAGCGCAAATTCCAGACAGTATATACCGAAATGATCAATATAATACAAGGATAATTATGAAAGAGAGAAAAACAATGCGTTTTGCAAGCTTCAATGCTTAATGGAAAAGAGTACTGCCAGGAAATAAGAAACCCCAAAAGACCTGAAGTATGTTCATCGTTTAAGTTGGAGGATATGGACATATGGCAATCAAATTCCTGATCAAAATGTTTGGAAGCACTTTCATGCCAAAAATACTCTTTTGAGCGTCGTCTATTTAGACACTCATATGCCTCCAGAACATGTTGGCCAATGAAACATATTTCCATTTATGTCCTGCCAAGTCCTACTCATTAGCTAAAAATTCTCATTTTGCAGCTTTTATAAAAAGGACTCACAGTACCACCATATTTCAAAGTTAAGATTTTTATGATTTGTTTTGTTTGTTTTTAACTTGCAATGTTACCAACAGTACTGCAACTTTAATTTTTATTTTTTTTTTATTTTATTTTTTTTTTTTAAAGATTTTATTTATTTGTCAGAGAGAGGGAAGGAGAGCGAGCACAGGCAGACAGAATGGCAGGCAGAGGCAGAGGGAGAAGCAGGCTCCCTGCCGAGCAAGGAGCCCGATGTGGGACTCGATCCCAGGACGCTGGGATCATGACCTGAGCCGAAGGCAGCTGCTTAACCAACTGAGCCACCCAGGCGTCCCGCAACTTTAATTTTTAAACATTAACTTCATCCTTGCCCTTCACTAAATCGTTGATCACAGATGCTAATAAATTTTAAAAGATATTCATTGAGAATGTTCTCTGGCATTGCTCAATCTCTGTTCATAGACAATGATATAATTAAAAAATGAGAAAGAAAAAACTAGTACATGAGGATATGAAACAAATGGATCTGAGGGTAAACCACGATAGAATTCAACTGTGGTTTAAATACATGTAAATAAATTATAGTTATTTGCCCTTGTTTCATCATACCTTATATTTTTACCCCATTTTTAACATGTTGATTTAATTCAAATACTTTCATTTTTCTTTTGTAAAGGAAATGTTTGGACTAATAGAAGTTGAAGTTAAAACCCCTTTTCAAATTTCTAGGGCATCACATACTTCTAAACAGAACAGACTTAGGCCTTGTATTCTTTCCTTTACTATATATAAATATATGTTTAAGAATGAACATAAAATTGGGGACAGACAGGGATAATGATTCTCTGAAATGTCAAATTGCTTTGAGTTTCTGTTACACTTTAGAAATGGGCATTACTAGAGAAAACACTCCACAAGTAACAAGCTACCACACACCTAGTGACTCAGAAGTAAGTTATCTCCAGAATAGTGGCTTTGACCAACACTCACTTATTATCGTATATTTTCTGTAGACCAGAAGTCCCGACCTGTTGTAACTGAGTTCTCTTTTTAATGTTTCACTAGGTTGAAATCAAAGTTCAGTCTAGCTGCATTCTTATTTGGGGGAGGTGAGGGGCAGAGGGAAAGGGAAAGAGAAAACCTTAAGCAGGCTCCATGCCCTCCCAACATGGGGCTGGATCTCGCAACCCTGAAATCAGGACCTGAGCCAAAATCAAGAGTCAAATGTTTAATGGACTAAGCCACCCTGGCACACCAAGTCTAGCTACAAATTTATCTGGAGCTCAACTTCCGTTTCCATGGTCATTGGTTGTTGTTGGTGGTTTAGACCCTGGTGATTGACTATAAGATTGCTTACTTACTGGTTGACTAGAGGCTGTTTAGTTTCTGGAGGCCCCTGCCAATTGGCCGCCTCTACAAATATGGCAATTTGCTCTTTTAAGGCCAAGAGGAGAATGTTACTTCAACCCATTTGTTCACATCTAAGGACTAAGCTGAGTAGGTCAGGCTACTCTTGGTGACCACTCCTTTGATTAATTCACAGCCAACTGATCATGGAGCCTGTTTAGATCTGTAAAATCCTTTCTGCCATATGAGCTAACATAATCACCAGAGTGATTTGCCATTCTGCACAAAATCAAGAAAAGCTGTTTATACAAGTGGTCAGGAAACTTGGGTCATCTCAGAATTCTGGTTATCACAGACACCAGAAATGTGTGATAATAAGATAAAATGTTGAATGTTGCCAAGGCAGAAGTAAAAAGATGCAAACTGAAGACTGTTGGAAGCAAAAAAAAAAGGAAATATTTTATGATTATAAAAACAAATTAGTTCTTATGACATTTTTTCTTCTCATGTAAATGCAGAATTTAGGAAGACATACAGAACTTAGGACAACATACAGAGCTTAGTATTATTACAGCAATCTCATTTTATTTTGCAGGATTTGATGGTAAATTCTATAATTTGATGAAGATCATGTAATTCCCATGATAATGATTAAAGAGATGAAGTATCAGCAGTCAGAAACCATTTTGTCCTCTGACTCAGTGTTTGTTTGGGGGTTTTTATGCCATAGAGATAGATAGTTTTGAACTTCTCTTATTTTAATTTGTGATTAATAAAATATGTTCCGTTCTGATATTTCCTTTTGGGCCTGTGACATACAGGTGTTTATTCAACAAATATACTTGTTTGGGAAACAACATTTAATTTACCTTAACAGTTTCTAGAGTCTTGGTGTAGTGGTTAGGATCCACTCTTTTAATTACTTCTAGATATAGAAAAAAATAGAACAGCAGATCTACATTCAAAAATAGATTGGTCTCGGTTTGCCAGTGACCATGTAGCAGAACTGTCAGACTGACTACTGTGGCTGAAATTATAACTTTTTCTTGTGATTGAATGGGTGGACAACATGTTTTACCTTTTATTTCATAAAATCATTCTTCGAAATATTATACAATGGTTATATCATACCATATAGAGAAACAACCTTAGGTGAATTAATTATTATTGTTAAGATTGACAAGCTGATATGTCTTAAATTCCAAGGCTTGTAAAATTATCAGCAGCTGAAAAGGTTTATAAGGAGTAATAAACTTAGGTAGAAAAAATGCAAACAAAATCAGGAGTTTACAGCAAAAATAAAATTTCAATCGGGCATTATCAAAGAGATGGCTAAAGCTAACCTATTATGAAAGATAAAAGTTTCATAGAATTAAATCTGCAGCACAGTAAGATCAACGATGTGGTAAATGCCACATGGCCCATAGGACTTGATTCCTTAAATATGTAAAATAAGAGTATTGTTTGCAAAGAGTCAGGAATTCTTTAACTAAACATGCTATTTTTTTAAAACATGCTATTTAAGAACCAAAATTGGGTCCTGTCTCAGTCCATGTTCTTTATGGGGTATGCTGTGTTTAGAGTTTTTAAAATTAAAGCAACTATAACATGTCTATTCTAGAAAACAGGAATCACATCATACTCATAAATTTTGATGAGTTATTCATTTAGAGACCAAGAATGAAATATAATAGAAATGTTGCTGGAACCAAGTTACATGAAAGGATAATATTCTAAATTCAAATTTCTGTCAAACCAAACTTGATGAAATAAAAATTTTTTACTGAATATATTACATATGTAATATCAATATAACTATAAAAGCAGAAATGGTAACAATAACCATAAGCTGTGCATAATAGTATATAATGTTTTAGTTCCTTCATATGTGGTGCTTCCTTTTACATCAGACTACTATTATTCTCATGCATGAATCTATTCAACAAATAATTAATGGGATCTTAATATATGCCAGAATTTCTAGTGGTAAGCAGGCAAACAGTATCCTTGGTGAGAAAAAAAAACTTGGCCTCTACTCTGATAGGTTCTATAAATGGGGTCTGTAACTCATAATGATGAAAGATTAACAGAAGAAAAGAATACCACTTTTATTTCATGTTAAGGTTTTTAAGTTCAGAGGGGCTTCACAGAAGTGAAAAACTCAAAGTAGACAGACTTGAAAGTTTATATACCACTTTAACAAGAAAGTTTATATACCACTTTAACAAAGGATGATAAATACTGGAGGAGTGACTAGCAAAGGAAAATGTGTTTGGGGTTCTTGGGTGGTCAACTGTGGAGAGGTAACCGTATGGGGAAAACTAATGAGAAGTAAAAATATTTAGCATGATTTACTTAAGCAGTCTCAACTCACTGTTGTCTCCCTCTGTGATGAGAAGGCTTGCTTCCCTCTTTCTGCTGTGGGAGAGGGGAGAACATCTCCACAGGGGAATATATGCCCTACATTTAGGCAGATGGGTGGCACAGAGCTTTTCCTGTGTTTGCTTTTTCTTAGTTGTCAACTCAGATTAATCCATACACCAAAGTGGCAAATTTTGGGGTGACCTGATCAGTTTCAACAAACAGAGAAAATCATTGTAGAATGAGAGGACAGGAGCATGTGCTTTTGGACAGACCTTGGGATCTTTGCATTTGCTTTCCCTGGCAACAGATTACTTTTCATCTTCCTCATCCCAAGACTTATGTTTTTATTCCTTCATGTTTCATTTTGCATGTCACTGTTGAGAGATTTTTCTGACCAACCAGAGAAAATTAGATTCTTTGAGTTTTATTTTTATTTATTTATTTTTTCTAATTCTAGATTCTACTTATGCTCCAGAAGTCATTTCAGGGAGTTGCCATTTGATTCTAGGCTTTTGAAACAGCAGATGAAATATGGGCCTCAATTTGCAAATGAGGAACTGGAATCCCAGACAATAAAGTGACACACTAAAAGTCAAAGCTACTAAGTATCCAAGTTGGAACTTAAATTCTGGCATAAAAACTTTTGTTTTTTAACATACAATGGTGTTTTAATTACTTCTTTAGAGCAGTCGTTCTGAATTGGGTGTGGTTTTGCTCCCCAGGGAACATTTGACAATGTCTAGAGATACTTCTGCTTATTACATACTCATGTGTGAGTGTGTGTGTGTGTGTGTGTGTGTGTGTGTGTGTTGGGGGAGTGGAAGTCCTACTGGCATCTAGTGAATACAGTACAAAGATGCTGCTAAGTATCCTACAATATACAGGACAGCCCCCACAACAAAATATTTCTCAGCCCAAAATGTCAATTGTATCACTGTTAGGAAACCCAGCCATAGAATACTGTAGACTATAGACTATAGACCATAGAATAAAAGCAATACATGGAGCCTGGGTGGCCAAGTGGGTAAGCTTCTGCCTTCAGCTCAGGTCATGATCTCAGGGTCCTGGGATTGAGTCCTGCATTGGACTTTGTGCTCAGCAGGGAGCCTGCTTCCCTCTCTCTCTCTCTCTCTGCCTGCCTGTCTATTTGTGATCTCTGTTCGTTAAATAAATAAAATCTTCTAAAAAAAGTATAAAAGCAATACTTAATGATGTCATGTATTTTTGACCTACAAAGAGTATAAAAATAACACCTAAGTTTTCTATAACTCCAAAGACTTATATAGTTCAATGTGAAGTAATACCAACTAAAATACAAAGGTGTATAGAATTCTGAAGTTGAATTCATGGTTTGGTGTGATAAATATATATTGATTATCTACTATGTGTCAAAAACCAAGGAAGGTATATGTGCATTTTGCAGCTCTTGTAATGGATTGTTCTGAATCCCTCTAGTACCCTATGGATGTAATCTACATGCATAGGAGAACTTTATAAGGAAGCAAATGTTACTTTTAAGATTAATTTCTAATTTTTCCATATAGAAGAGTTGAAAATGAAATTGTCAGTTTTCCTACCCATGAAAGTGTAAGTGAGAACTGCATTTTAAAAAGCAACCATCTAATATAAACTATTGGATAAAAGTCACATACACCTCAAGCCTATGAAGTGGCCCAGAAGCAATTTTATTTTTTCTACCATTTATGATTATAAATAAGTGCCCAAGTCATGGGAACAATGAGCAAAAAGGTCTTCTCAGAAAACCAGATCAGTTGGGCTAGAACATCTGTATTCAGTGTGAAGGATGTAGTGGCTCATATGCAAGCAAAGGCTTCCACAGGCAGATGGCCTGAAGACGCAACAAAAAGACTGGATAGCTCTGCAAGCACTACCAGACCAGCGTGACCCAGTCCTTAAATAAAGGGTTGGAACTATCAGAGTCAAAGAGGAGAATGGCTGGCACTAGCTCTCGGCCTAACATCATTCACCAGTCAAGCACAATCTTTTTGTTTTTAGCAAGGAAAGACTGGTTTGTACATTTGCTTTTGCACACTCTCTCTAATAACAGGTTTCCCCTACAACCTTTCAAAATCAGCCATCAGAGAGATGAAGACATCAGCTAAAAGGGTTATTTAAGATAATGGCAAACTAAAAAAAAATAATGTTCAATGAGCACAGGTCATTTTCTCTCTGGATTAAGACAAATCAATTTGTACATATATCCACTGCTACATAAAGCTATTATAAACCCTTCAATCTATTTTTTTTTTTCCACTGGAGAAATGATCACTTCATGACATTCTTTGGCTTACACAATTGTTTGTGATCTAATGCTCTTAAGACTAGCCCTAAGGATACCTTGATTAAAAGCATGGATCTTGTTTGTATTGTTCAAAACTGTGATGCCTTGTACTCAAAAGAGTACTCAAGAACCTATCACATATAAATGCTTGATAAATGCGTGTTAAACGGATACATGAAATGGAAGGAGAGATATTTATAATTTTATTAACAGAGTGTATGTATCAGGATTATATGCAATCTGTATTAGTATGCTATAGTTGCCATAACAAAGCACCATGTTCCAGGTGGCTTAGCAACAAAAGCTTATCTTCTCATAGTCCTGGAAGCTAGAAGCCTTAGATCAAGATGCTGGGAAGGTTTTTATTTTTATTTTCATTTCTTTTTCCTGAGGACTCTATCCTTGGTTTGCAAATAGTGTCTTCTACCAATGGTCTTCCCTTTGTAAGTGTGTCTATGTTCTAATCTCTTCTTTTTTTAAGAATACCAGTCATTAGATTACTTCCCACCCTAAGGATCTCATTTCAACTTGACTACACCTTTAAAGGCCCTATTCTCAAATATAGTCACATTCTGAGGTACTGGCAGTTGAGGCATCAACACAGGAATTTCAGGGAACACAATTCATCCCATTATAAAATCTACTGCAAAGTGATTGTACTCTTTTTACAATATGTGGCTATTATTCATGTGACTCTTAAGCAAATATCATTTTATCACTATATTCAGGTCTCTGAAATTTTGTAGATTGAAATTTGTTATGTACTCTTACTAAGTGTTTGCTTAACAGTTTCATAATCAATAGTAACCATTCTTTTCACAGGGTCCAAAAACTGAAGATTTTATATTAATTAAGCTTAATGCTAACAAGGTAAATTTTGAGAATTGGAATTCTAAACCTATATGTGCTTAAATTTGCTAGAAACTTTTAGTTTTTTAACTTGAGAGTTGTACATATATATGTGATATATATATCATATATATACATATATATGGCATAAGATAAGAGAACATAAGACATTATAAAGCACAATGTCTATAATAAATAAAGGATGTTTTCTAAGTAAATATGTTGTGTATCTGGTTAAACAAGTAAAATATTTGAAGTAAAACATAAGAGGAAAGTGCTTCATTTACCCACTTAAAAAATTATTATTTCCTATAGAGAATTTATAAAACAATATTTGGCATATATTATAAAAGACTATGATCACTATCTTAGATCTTATTTTTGGTGTTATATAATCACAGACAGACATTAGACAACTTAAAGTACCTCTTTAAAAAAAAAAACAAATTGTGTTATCTCAACAAGACAACCTTACCATTTGCAGAAAGATCATAATTTTTTAGTCTAAGTATCTTACAATTTGAAATTTAAAAGCTTGACACCATTTTTTTTTTTCATTTTAATTCTGGTGAATGTTTTTCTAAAAGCTACCCCCAAAATAAGAAAGAATTAGAATTGATGGCTATTAACTGAAATTAAAAGAGAGAAAAACAACCTTACCTGAAAATATAATGGGAAATTATTTAGGGAGGCAATAAAATGGACATCTTAAAAATTAGTCATGAAAATATGTTCTTTATAAGAAGGATTTATAAATATATTTCCCAGAACAAAGATAAGACAAAGCAATATATTTTATATATAACTCACTAAAATACAAAAAATTTTAACTATGGGTTAAATGGAAATGATGCATAAATCGTTTTACAGTTCACAAGTACTTTCTATACCAGAAACCATTCATTGTAATGTTCATCATTCATCCAAATCTTAGGAGTTTTCTTCCAAATGTCCTGAAGATTTTCAACTGAAGTGTTTAGTTGTGGCCCAGGTTTAGGAACATTTAATTCAGGATTTTATAAAGGTAAGAAAAAGAATAATTGAAGACTTTTATGGGCTGAACTGTACCCTACAAAATTCCTATCTTGAAGTCCTAAACCCCAGATATGAGTGGGTCCTAATCCAATATGACCAGTGTCCTTAAAGGGGAGAATAGGATATAGACATACAATGAGTGAGTGAAGACAAAATGATGGCACAAAAAAGCAGTTATATGCATTCCAAGAGAGAGGACTCAGAAGATACCAAACCTGCCCACATTTTGATCTTGGGTTTCTAGCTTCCAGAAATGTTAGAAAATATATTTCTGTTGTGTAAGGCATTGGGTCTGTGGTATTTTGGTATAACAGCCTTAGCAAATTAATACAAGGACTTCTGAACTTACACTATGAAATTAAAGTACATATATTTAAATATGTACCTAAAGGATATATGATTATTTATAAACAAGGTAATGATACACAATATCAAATTCTAATTCTTCCTTTCCAAAGAGTTATGGGAATTTTTATCCAGCTAACATCTCTACATCTTTCTCTTCTCAATCAGATTTTCTTTTTTGCAATCTATGTTGACACCATGCAGACATGCCCACTTTGTATACATATCAGTCTCTAGTCTACATCAAAATGATTCTTTAGAAAGACCATATATGATACGACTACATTTATATCAAATTCCAGAAAATGCAAGCTATTCTATTAGTGCCAGTATCTGGAAGAGTAGGGAGAGGCAGGAAAAAAGAAATTATAGCATGACTTCTAATATCAATTGCAAATTACTCTTTTTCATGACCATATAAGTCATTCAAGTTTGGTTGTTAAATAGAGCTTTTGATTAACTATTTCTCTATCTGTAACTTATTCACATGTTCATATAACATTGGAGTATAAACTTTTCTGTTTCAATAGCTCTGAAAATGCCCAGTGTGTCTGCTTATTAACCACACACACACACACACACACACACACACACACAATGGGTTTTTAAAATCTGGTTAAAGCTCTCTACTCCACACTGTTATCTTTCTCTTTGCCCAGTTCTGCATTTCTGTGAATGCAGTTTTGGAGAAATAAAGTTTTATAGTACTGGATTTTTGTTTTCAAAGGACAAATACAATTTTTGAGTTGAGAACAACTGTCAAATGTTCATCTAGTACGTGGATAGTCTTGACATTGTGCAGAGTGTTTGAATTCTTTGACAAATTTTTGTCCCGATTGTTCAAACACCTCCCCAGAATGGAATTCACTAGATTTGTGCTTAAGGCTGTTTTCTTATTGGCTGTACTATCATTACCATTGTAGAATTTATTCATGAACAGTAAAGTGAAATTTGCTATTTCCATTTTGCACTTCTCTGTAAGATGTTCTGAAAGGTTGTGACTGACAGTAGTTTATGTGGAAATTGGAAATTAGAGAACTTATGTTCTAATAAATTTTTTTTTCACTTTCTTCTTTATCAGTATATATATCTATTACCTTAAAGATTGTTCTGGTCTCCGTTCTAGTAATCCATGCTTAATGTCATTAATATATGTAGACAAAGAAAAACTGGAAAGTCCATTCTTATGTATTTTAAAAATCATTTACCATTAAAATATCATAATTGACATGATGACTATTATGCCCTTGAATATAGACTTTTCTACTCTTTATCCCTTCACTTTGGGCTTTCATTTCCTCAAGAATGGCATTTTTTATTGCACAAGACTCCTAATTCCATAATTTGTATGGTGATTTCACATATTTTATAATTCTAATAAGAAATATTCTATAAAAATCTGTAATTCTCAGGGTGCCTGTGTGGCTCAGTGGGTTAAGCCTCTGCCTTCAGCTCAGGTCATGATCTCAGGGTCCTAGGATCAAGCCCCATATCGGGCTCTCTGCTAAGCGGGGAGCCTGCTTCTCCCTCTTTCTCTGCCTGCCTCTCTACCTACTTGTGATTTCTCTGTCAAATAAATAAATAAAATATTTTTAAAAATCTGTAATTCTCCCAAACAACCTTCATTGAACATAAAATTGCAAAGTATAGGGTGCATATTTCCACTACAATCCTTTTGAAGGGACATTGATATTTAATTTCTAAGAGAAAGACTTTAAACTCAAGGGTTTTTTTTGTTTGTTTGTTTGTTTGTTTTTTCCTCAATAAGATGCTTTACTATTTCAATAAGAAACCTAGAGAAGTCACCTTCTGGACAGAGACCTTACTTCATTTCTAGTTTAAAATTATATTTCTCTATCAATTCATACTTTTTAATGCACCTCTAAGGGATGAGCTCTGTGGAAAAAAAAAAAAAAAAAGAATGAAATGGACCTTTAATTATTAACTAGGCCTCATACATGTTCATAGTTGATCTGGTCTATCAAGGATTACAAAATCACAAGAGTTTTTTTTCCCCAAGAATATTCCATTCTAATTGTAATTTCATGAACTTTAGTTTAAAACATTGCAAACATCCTTATGAGGTAAAGTGCCATTAGCATCATGTCAAATAAATTTATTTTTTACCACAGGCCAGAAGAGACTTGTGATTTGTGATTTAAAATACCTTTCCTTTGCCTCTCACAGTAACAGAGTCCTTCTTATCTGATCTGAAAATTAGCACTATTTTTTTTCCTTTTGCTTAAACAAAATCTCAGTTACAGTATTTTAAAAGTTTAATTTAAAAATATGCTTATCGGGGTGCCTCGGTGGCTCAGTTGGTTAAGCATCTGCTTTCAGCTCAGGTCATGATCGCAGGGTCCTGGGATGGAACCTCTGTAGGGCTCCAGGCTAGCAGGGAGTCTCCTTCTCCTCCTGCCCCTCCCCCTGCTCATGCTCTCTCTCTTTCTCTCTCTCTCTCTCATGTTCTCTCTCTCTCAAATAAATAAAATCTTTTAAAAAAATGCCTATCAAAAAGGAAATGATGGTTCTGAGTGGCCATCATAAGAAGAAATGAGTTTATCAGATGTGTGAGTGAAATTATGAAAGGCATGGAGGAAATGGCTGTGTGCCTAGCAGCAGGTAACTGAAAACACTTTACGCCTCAGTTTCCTCCTCTTCAGATTGAAAGTGGCATTAGTAAGCTTATAGGTGAGGTAATGAGGTGAGACGATTTGTGAAAGTACACAATGGCACTTGGGCATACTATTGTTGAATCTTGAATCTGGTGTGGGTGCACAGATAATGAGGCACTGAAGGCAGGAGATATGAATGGAGGTCCGGATAGTTTTTATTCATGTAAACTCTTGACATAAGATGTGCAACATAATACTTAGAACAAAGCAAAGATGTCCTGAGACTGGATGAGATGAGAGAAAACAGAAGACTAATCATCAAAAAAAGGAGACATAGACCAGGAAGTCATCCAAAAGACACATTTTACTCTAGGGTTTTTTTTTTTTAATGTTAATAAGTATTTCTAAATGCTATTTTAAAGCTTTTCTTGATAGTCTGAAGTATACAATATTAAAATCATATCATGATGCATTTTTTTATTTTATTATTGCTCAATGGAAGCACCAAAAATACTGAAATCCCCATAATAATATTATATACATAGAGAACTCTATATTAGAAGCCATCCATGTGGTTTGATTGTCACCTTTTTTTTTTTTTTAAGATTTTATTTGTTTATTTGACAGAGAGATCACAAGTAGACAGAGAGGCAGGCAGAGAGAGAGAGGGAAGCAGGCTCCCTGCTGAGCAGAGAGCATGATGCGGGGCTCGGTCCCAGGACCCTGAGATCTGAAGGCAGAGGCTTAACCCACTGAGCCACCCAGGCACCCGATTGTCACCCTTTTTAATGTTAATCGTCAGTGGGTAGTATCCAGGTGATAAATTCCACTGTAATGTATAGCCTAATATTCAACTTTTAGAGAATGGAACTTTAATGGCTCAGGCACCAAGAAAACACATTTAGTATAGAAACTACTTACTAGTTTCTATACTATTAGTTATTAGTTATTATTAGTTATTATTAGAAAACTATGAGCTATAATTAAAACCGCAGCTGTTAGGGCAAAGGAGAGTCATTGATGTCATGGAAGCATGGCGTTATTAATTCCTGTTTTTCAACAGACAAAAATCAATGAATTCTCTGTAATTGTCAACATGGGAATGTAGATTTCTTAACACTGTTTAGTATTTTTTTAATTTTATATTAACATATATTATTTTATATTTTATATTAACATACAGTATAAAGTTTTACACAATAAAATACCCCAAAGTTAACAATTGAGTTTCATATGCAAATGTGATTTCATTTTCTCACATGCATGTATCGATAGCCTACTGCAGTAACATACTACATTGCCCATATAGTATGAAAATAGAAGAACGTTAAACAGCTAAGGGGAGGCTGCAGCAAACCATAAATGGACCAAAGAATTATAAAGTAATGCAAAGCACCCCACCACTTTTCCCTGAGATGGAAAGAAACAAAGCCTAAGGTATTTGCCATATGAGGGAAATCTGGATTTCGTATATTCCATCGTCCTTGTAACTACTTCTCTGCTTAGTAAGTTAAGTGCCAATTATTTGTTTGGAATATATATATATATATATATATATATTTACACATATACATACACACACACAATCTGTCATGCTTATTTCCTTATTTTTAAAACTATATCTTCTATTGTGAAATAAAGCACTATGTATATTCCCTTTATATTTCTAATATTAGAGTCCCCACATTCCCTACTGGGGTGATACTTGGCAATATCGGAAGACATGTTTTGATTGTCACAACTGTGTAGGACTGTCATTTATTGAGTAAAGACCAGGGATGATTCCGAACATCTTACAGTGCATGAGACTGGCTGCCACAAGAATGATGTGGCTCCAAATATAGATAATTCCAAGCTTATGAAACCCTGCTATAGAATAAACAAGTTAAAACAGAAACAAAACATCATCAACAACAGTAACAAAAGAAATGTAAATTTTTTGGCACCAAGGGTAGAGTGAACAAGCCAATTTTTAGGTTAAACAATTATGTTGCCCTATTGTTTTCAGAGATGGCAATGAGTTCTACTTCTTTACCATCAGGATTTAAGATTGAAGAGGAAAATCTTCACCATCAAAAGGAAAAAAAATAGAAATGAGGAAATGTAAAATAACCAGGCCAGTGTTACACATGGAAATGTGTGGCGTCAAAAGAAACTATGATGCACTTTATTCTTTGAAAAGTGTATGAAACGATTGCATTATTTCTCCAGTTTCATTTGGGTTTAATTTTCTCTACATTCACAAGTTGACATCTTGAGACTGTCAAAGCTTCACAAGTCTAAGAAAGTTAGTTTGGCCCTTTATTTCATCCTCTGTTGAACCTACAGTTACAAAATTCAATCTTTTTTATCAGGAGGAGTTCTTAGAGATTTTACCATATTTATACAATGTTTAGATTTGGTAGCTGATGTAAATGATTACATTTTTTCTCACAAACACACTGACATTTATTTAGCATTGGATTCAGCTTTTCAAATTTATATAATCATATATGCTAACAACTCACAAAGCTATAAAACCTCTTATACAAATCTCAAAGCAGGATACATTAAACATAAATATTATTTTTAGAATCATATCGCCATTGCAAATATGCTCAAGTGAAGAACTGGCTGGGAATTTGCTTTCATGTATTTTGAGAATCTCAAGATATATTTTTAGAAACTATAAAAAGCTAGGGAAAAATTGTTGCCAGACACACCAATAGAAGGGGAAAAAAGAACAAAATTACTACTTTGAAAAGTTGCCATTGATAGTCACATATATACAAGCTCAAAATTGGGACCTAACTTTAAAATTATTCTCAGTTCAAAAATGTTACAAATCAATTTTTTTCTGGCCTCTGATGTAAGTGTGAGCATTTTCTAACATCTGCCTGTATGTTATTACAGTAGTTTCATGTGCCTTTACATATGTTCACCAAATCTAAACTTTACTATATCAGAGACACATACCTGTCTTTGTAGCATTTTAGATCCCTTGAGCAATACATTGTCTCAAAGACAAGATCTCCCCACATCTGTGAATAACAATATAAATCCAATTAAAATAGGTATTGATAAAATAATCCCCCAAACACTAGCAGAATACAGACCAAAAGAGTAACACATTTAAATGAAGTTATATCATAAAAAGCAAAAGAAGATTAGTCTACATATTTTCAAAATGCTCCAGCTCTGGGCTACACATTGCGCTACAGAGAAGTGCGGTGCGGGGGGCAGAAAGGGAAGAAAAGAAAAGAAAAAAATCATGTATTATTTTATACCATGTCCAAGTGTTCCTTACATATCAGTATCTTCCCTAAAAATTAGTTGAGATTAAACTTTCTTAGGGATGAAATGGTTAGGGTGCTTGCTTTTTGCTAGTGTGTGTGAATCATGGCATAATACATGCATTTAACATGACTCTCTAATCGCAAAGATTATCATGTTTCGTTATCATATCATATTGATTAAGGGTATCCAGAGGCAATTTTATGATATAAAGCAAGGAAAAAGGAAGGAGTAATCAATTGGAAATAGGAGAGGGAAAAAAATAATGTAATTCCAATGTTCTTATTGTGAGAACCCTAATAAGGTGTTGTGAGTTGTTAATGTATAGGATTATGTACCTTCAAGAGGCTGCAGCCAATGCTAAATCAATGTCAAACAGGACTGTTACAATGCCAGAAGGGTCTCCTGCAATTTCTTTTGCCGGACTCAAAAATCTGTGCAATCCTTTGACACCTTTATTGACTCTCATAGCTTAAATCATATTGAGGCCTCACTATTACTGTTGCAGAACCAGGTAGTTTTACCTGATCTTTCACTTCTTAGGCTCAAAATAAAATTGTTCACTGGAGGAATGGTCAATATAATGTTCAAGAAAGCAATGCTTCCAACTTAACTCTCCTTCCAACATGTTCAACGATCCGTTTCTCTTTAAAATTACTTAGGAGCTTCTGTTAACCTACTTCAACTTTTGCATGTTTTATCTCATTAAAAGAAAGAAATAAAGAAAGAGAGAAAGAAAGAAAGAAAGAAAGAAAGAAAGAAAGAAAGAAAGAAAAGAAAGAAACAGCTAGTCTGAGTCAAAATAGGGCTAAGCCAACACTCAGACAATTCTCAAAAAAAAAAAAAAAATCCCCTACTGTCACAAATGCTGTAAGTGTCAGAAAAATCTGCAAACAACTGACATAATTTCCAGAGAAAATAATTAGCATTTTTCATCTTAGAAAAAAATTACCAATTGTTTTCCCCATATTTATTAAACATTATGTAATCAGATGATTGATATACTCAAAGTCTAGATAAGATTTTTCATTCTAAAACACCAAGATTCTTGGCTTATATTAATTGGTGTTGTTTCTTCTTCCAAAGGTTTAATT
The DNA here is from genome assembly GCF_022355385.1 of Mustela nigripes. Taxonomy (NCBI): domain Eukaryota; kingdom Metazoa; phylum Chordata; class Mammalia; order Carnivora; family Mustelidae; genus Mustela; species Mustela nigripes. Next base: position 34,958,662 of record NC_081562.1, on the reverse strand, counting down.
TCTTCTGAGATACTTATCACTTGAAATGCTCTGGAACTTGGGAGTGGCAGACATCACTCGTATCATCAGTGTACTGCCCACATATTAACCTGAACCAAAAGGAAGAACGACATCCCTACTCCATTCTATTTGGATGAGCAACCCACTTATGTATCATTTACTTCAAATTAGCTCTTTTCTTTCCTCCATTAGTTCGACTATAGCAGATGGTATCATGTAAGTGTTACTATTTGCTGTTGGCACACTACATTCCCTTCTGATGACCAGATGTGTCTTTTGGGCTTCAGTTCTCACAGGTCTGCATGCTATTATTCCTTTTTCCCATATACTGACTAGGTTAGTAGGTCAAGATCACAGGTTTAGCAAGAGAATTGTCCTGGACTATTATGCTACAAAAAAGAGAATGAGACAGAGACAGAGATCTTTATTTTACACATAAATAGGAAAATTCACGGAGTTTTATTTTTGTTTTTTTTTTTTTAATCGTTGGCTAATGCCTAGAAATGTTTTCACTGTTTTATCATCCTTCTTTCCTATACCATGGAAGTTATCCACCAACCAAAAAAAAAAAAAAAAGAAAAAGAAAAAAGAAAAAAAAAAGAAAAGAAAAGAACAAACCTCTATATGGCCAGGAAAAGTTACAAAATGGGTATGAAAAAAGTTAAGACCCATATTCACCAAAATAGTTTTTAAATTTCAAGTAGAATTTACCTGCTACAGACAAAATAATGAAAAAGGCTTGCTCTTAGATGTTAGATGTCTCTTAGTTGCATGCTCATATCTTTCCATAAATAAATTTGAAAAAGGTAAAAAGATGTACGTTTTGCAGAAAAATGAATCTTTTATCTTCATTAGTCATATTTTAAAATATTGGTGTGAACTATGGGAATTAAAAAGGATTTATCAAGGATGCCTGGGTGGCTCAGTCGTTAAGTGTCTGCTCAGGTCATGATCTTGGGGTCCAGGGATAGAGTTCCACATCAGGCTCCTTGCTTGGCAGGAAGCCTGCTTCTCCCTTTTTCACTCTCTCTTCTTGTGTTCCTCTCACTGTCTCTCTCTTGCTTAATCAAATATATAAATAAATTTAAAAAAATTTTTTTAAGGGAGGGATTTATTGGACATAAAAAGCAGGGCAATAGGCCCTGTTTTGGAAACTGCCTTATACAACTCATTCAAAGTTTTGTTTTGTTTTGTTTGTCTATTTGTGTTCTCTACACAAGAGCTAATAAAAAAAAAGTGCTGCTAATTGCAGAAGAATGTGAGGTCAAAGAAAGCTATCTGTGAAACAAGAGAAATAGCAATTATCCAATGGAAAGGAAGTAGATGATTAGAATGAGAGTAGGGATAATTGATGAAAAGATGTTCTTAAATAAGCGAGAGAGATCAGGTGCACATGTGAAAAGCTTGGGTCTTTGGAGAAAAGAAAGATCATCCATTCTATGGGACCAGCAGGGAAGATGAAGGTATTAGCTCTAAAGAAAGAGACTGGAAGATGTGGTAGTGAAAACACAAAGGATTTCTCTTCTGTTTTATGTTTCCAATGAGAGATAAAGTCCCCTGGAGCACGGATGGGAAGGAAATATTGGATGCTGGAAGAGGGAGAGAGATGCAGTTAACTTGGGAGACTGGCAGAGTGAATGTACCAGGCAATGTTACAGGACTTGTGCACAGCATGAAGGACCAACTTGAGGTTAATGAGCCTAAATTTAAAATGATTCTTGTCAGTGTGGCTGGATGGTTTTCAATAACCACACTCAAAAAATATGTGATGGATTATGGTTTAGGTAAGAAATGATGCAGAACTCAAATAAGCAGATCCATGGTCAGAAAGAGACTTTACCTTACCTTAAAGTAGTGGTGTGTAAATGCATTGTTATATTTTAATTAACATTTAAATATAGGTGAATTATTTCCAAGATTTCTTGTTTAACTAACAATTGATGATCATATACCATTGAGAAATGCCTTTAATAAACAAACTTCAGGAAAATTCAAGGTGTAGAAGTCTAAGTTTTAGGAATTAATGAGTAGTCAGACAAGAAGCATCTTATACTGAGAGCAGACCATAAGAAGCCATATTTTAAAATATTATTTATATTAGTAATATAAATGTGAAGGAGATCAGAATAAACTTTATAAGAGACACACTGATGAAACTACTTGAAAAATTCAGTAGTAAAATTGAAGTAACATTTAATGCCAAGCGAGAAAGAATTTTCCATAATGTGACAACTAAATTTTACAAAATATCAACTTTTTCACAAATTAATTGTTTTCATGAAAACAGAAGCCAAATGTTCATCAGCTGATGAAAAGATAAATAAATGTGTTATATTCATACAATGAGATATTATTTGAAATAAAAAGTAATAAAGTTCGGCCACATGCTATATTATGGATGACCTTTCAAAACATTCTGCTAAATTAAAGAAGCTGGTCACAATTTTGTATATTCCATTTATATGAAATATACAGAATAGGTCAATCCATAGAGACAGAAATAGGTTAGTGGTTACCGAGGGCTAGCTGAACTTTGGGGGAAATAAAAAGTGACTGTTGAACAGAAGGGAGTTTCTTGTTAGGGTACTGGAAATGTTTTATTGATTGTGGTATTGGTTATACAATATTATAAATATACTCAAAACCACTGAATTTGTGCATGCTAAATATGTGAATTCTATGGTGAGTTATTTTACAATAAAGCTGTTATCAAAAAAGTAATCCTACTATTTGAAAAATGAGATGTTTTCTCAAAAAGAAAAGGTTAGCTTATATAAATATTCCCTGAGAAACTGATTTTTTTACATGAAATAAACATTATTTTGAGTTATTCCTATTCACAAATATAAATAGATGCTAGTGAAATATTAGACCACATCTGAGGTGAAGGAAAACCTATGTGAGAGGGAAATATTCTCTAAATTAATGTCTGGGGGAAATCACAAAGAAAATTACCAATAATATGACAATATGGATTTTGTCAAAGTTTTCTTTGAAGCATTATGGTTTGTAACAAATATCAAGAACCTAATAATCATTTATATCATAATGCCCAATAATCCTACTTCCAGTTATAAATTATAATACAATAATACAAACTCATTACCATTTTGGATTGGATGCCTTTTATTTCTTTTTCTTTCTTCTTCTTTTTTTTTTTTTTTTCTCACCCTAACTGCTATAGTAAGGACTTCTAGGACTATATTGAATAAAAGTGATGAGAACAGGCATCCTTATCTTGTTTTTGATCTTAGAGGAAAAGCTTTTTTTTTTTTTTAATCAAAGAATTCAGGTTAGCTGAGGAATTTTCAAGGATTCCCTTTATTAAGTCGTGGTATATTCCCTCTAAATCCACTTTGTTGAGAATTTTTATCATGGATGAGTGTTGTACTTTGTCAAATGTTTTTTCTGCATTTATTGAGATGATCTCACGGGTTTTATTCTTTCTTTTATTAATGTGACTTAGGACATTGATCAATTTTCAAATTCTGAACCACTTTTGCATTCTTGGCATAAATCTTACTTGGCACGGTAATTAATTTCTTTTAATGTACTGTTGCAGTTTCCTAACATTTTGTTGAGGATTTTTGTATATATATTTATCTGAGATATTGACCTGAAGTTCTCTTCTTTAGTAGAGTCTATCTAGTTTTGTTACTAAGGTAATATTGGCCTCATAGAATGAATTTGGAAGTTTTCCTTTCTCTTCTATATATATATATATATATATTTTTTTAATAGTTCGAGAAGAATAGGTATTAACTCTTCTTTAATGTTTGGTAGAATTTGCCTATGAAACCATCTGATCCTGTGCTTTTGTTTGTTGGGAGTTTTTTTAATTACTGACCTAATTTCATTTCTGGTAATTAGTCTGTTCAAATTTCTCTTTCTTCCTGCTTTAGTTTCAGTAGTTGATAGGTTTCTAAGAATCTGTTTCTACGTTGCCCTGTTTGTTGGCATATAATTTTTCAATATATTTTTTGTATTTCTGTCATGTTGGGTGTTATTTTTCCTCCTTCCTTCTGATTTTGAGTCCCCTCTCTTTTTTTCTTGATGTGTTCAGCTAAAGGTTTATGAATTTTATTTATCTTTTCAAAAAACCAGTTCCTGGATTCATTAATCTTTTTATAGTTTTTTTTTTAAGTCTCTGTGTCATTTATTTCTGCTCTAATCTTTGATATTTTCTTTCTAATCTTGGGCTTTGCTTGTTCCTTTTTTTCTAGCTTCTTTATGTGTAAGGTCAGGTTGCTACTTGAGTTTTTTTTTTCCTTGTTTCTTGATGTAGGCCTGCATTGCTATAAACTTCCTTCTTAGAACTGCTTCTGTGGCATCCCAATAATTTTAGACCATTGTGTTTTTATTTTCATTTGTTTCCATGTGTTTTTTGGTTTCCTCTTCTGTTTCTTGATTGATTCTTTGTTTAGTAGCATGTTGTTTACCATCCGTATATTTGTGTTCTTTTTAGATTGTTTTTTCATATAATTAATTTCTAGTTTCATACCACTGTAGGCAGAAAAGATACCTACATTCATCATTTTAATTAGGTGGGTGGATTATATTCTCTAGTTTTATATTTCCTTAAGAGATTCTCCCAAAGGGGCACCTGGGTGGCTCAATGGGTTAAGCCTCTGCCTTTGGCTCAGGTCATGATCTCAGGGTCGTGGGATCAAGCCCCTTATTGGGCTCTCTGTTAAGCAGAGAGCTTGCTCCCCCCCACCCCGCCTGCTTCTCTGCCTACTTGTGATCTCTCTCTCTCTCTCTCTGTATCAAATAAAAAAAATAAAATCTTAAAAAAAAAAAAAAAAGATTCTCCCAGGGGTTCATGGAACAGTGTAATAAACAACAGAGATTTTCTCTCAGTCTTGATTTTAGAAAGTATAGTTTACCAGTCCTTAAATTAAATGGCTAACCCTGTGGGCAAAAAGTGGACAAACTGGATGAGTGAATTTTTATGTATATTTAAGCTTACTCTCATTGTGTATATAGATGCACTTTGAATGGACATAGACCATAATTATGTTTCTAATATACTTCAAAGCATGTGTGCCAGAACAAGAAGACAATTTTAACAATTTGCCAGCCTATGTCAAAATAACTATGAAGAATACTATGACTTTCAGGTAATACAATATCTCAGGAAGAAAGGCAGAATAAAGGGATATGTGTCCCTACCCCTAAGGGGTTCTCAAGCATCCAATTACATTATCTCCTACTAGGATAAAAACATAAAACAAAACAAAGCAACAACAAAAACCAACACCTAGTCCATATAATTCACAATCAAATGTTAAGAAATGTTCAATAGACACAGAAAATTTCAAATAAATTATGAACATAACATAATACCATATGGCAAATGTACTCTACTGCACAGATGGCTCATAGAAACTTATTGAAGATCGTTTGGAGATTTACTATATTCTCACAAATTAGGGTACATAAATTGCGGCAATACAAAGAGAAGATTAAATAGTAAAATGAACAAAAAAGGTGTAGAAAAACATGCCATCATTAAGGAGATGAGAGTGGATGTGTATCAGGAGAATAGCAATATAATGATTTGAAAACATTTTAAATTAATGGCAACTCACATCACATGACTTAAAGATGAGACTACTGAAGCCATATTACAGATGACAGCAAATGAAATTTAATGAGCAAGTAATCAATTCAGATTATTAAATTAATACATTGCTACAACATGGTATGATGACTAAGAATAGTTTAAGGGATATACTTATCTATTGTGATAAAATTGGATGTATTGCTTCAAATATGTGGTAGAAGTTTTATTGTCTTAAACATAACTGCCTTTTTAAAATTAATTAATTGTCTTGAGAAATGAAAAAAATACATTCTATTTAAGATGATAAAGCAGTACAAAAAATCCCTAATGAAGATCACAGGTAATATCCTAGTGATTAATGAGGCAGTTAGGCACACAGGCCTCCTATTTAGGGTCCTCTGATGAAAAGTAACTGATAGTCTCTTTTTAATCTACTGAAAATGATATGGTGCATTCCATCTGCTTCACCGATTGTGTTGTCAATTTAAAATCATATTCATTATGTATCCTAGCATTCCTATTTAGTCGTTGTCTGGATAACTAATGTCTCTAAAACAGAATGTTGTTTTTGTACAAAGCAAAATTGAAATCAACTCATTATATAGTTAATGCACATAAAATCAGATATTTAAGGATCCTAACTTCGCAAAAAAGATTTATACATAATTGTAATTTTTTTCTGATATTTTGACAGTGCCTTTTTAAAAAATTTTTTATTTTTTATAAACATATAATATATTTTTATCCCCAGGGGTACAGGTCTGTGAATCGCCAGATTTACACACTTCACAGCACTCACCAAAACACATACCCTCCTCAATATCCATAACCCCACCCCCCTTCTTCCAACTCCCTCTCCCCCTAGCAACCCTCAGTTTGTTTTGTGAGATTAAGAGTCACTTATGGTTTGTCTCCCTCCCAATTCCATCTTGTTTCATTTATTCTTCTCCTACCCCCTTAAGCCCCCATGTTGTATCACTACTTCCTCATATCAGGGAAATCATATGATATCTTATGAAATCATATGAAATCTTTCTCTGCTTGACTTATTTTGCTAAGCATGATACGCTCTAGTTCCATCCACGTTGTTGCAAATGGCAAGATTTCATTTCTTTTGATGGCTGCATAAGTATTCCATTGTGTATATATACCACATCTTCTTTATCCATTCATCTGTTAATGGACATCTAGGTGATACAACACATCAATATAATTGTAATATTTATTGGCTTAAAATATATGACTTATTTAATGAAAATGCATGCTTATAAGAAATAAGAGTACAGAAGTGTATTAATGGAAGAGCAATAAACATTTTCTTGACTCACCTTACCCACTTCCCCATTTCTTCCCATAGGTAATACTGCTAACCATACCTTAGGTATATTTTGAGAAATTTTTTATTCACATGAAAATTCAGTGTGTGTGTATACATTTAGGTATGCATGTGTGTGTATGTATATGTATATATATATATATATATATATATATATATATATATATATATATATATATACACATATATATATATGCCCACACTTGCCTTGAAAAAACATATATTCATTTTCACATATATATGTAAATATATATTGAAGAACGTAAAAATCATATATGTATACTTATTTTTAATTTCTATATTTTGTTGTACCCTATGGTTATACCATAATTGGTTTTATTATTTCAATAGGCAGGGACTTAGACTTAGTTTTGCAGTATTATAAATAATGCTGCAATGAACATCTTGGCATAAATATCTGTGGTAATTGTGTTAGTCCATCTGTAAAGTGGTTAAAATGAAATCTATTTATCAGATGTTATGCACTTATATACACTGCCAAGCTGCCTTCCAAAAGGACTGACTCAATTTATATTCTTATCATTTTCAACACCCTTACAGTTTTCTCTGCTTCCATTCTTCAATTTACCATTTGATACACTTTATTTATTTTTTCTTATTTATTTTTTTGAGGGAGAGAGAGAGATCACAGGTAGGCAGAGAGGCAGGCAGAGAAAGAGGGGGAAGCAGGCTCCCCACCAAGAAAAGAGCCCAGTGGGGGCTCAATCCCAGGACCCTAAGATCATGACCTGAACCAAAGGCAGAGGTTTAACCCACTGAGCCATCCAGGTGCCCCCAGTGTTCCCTTTAAAACGTAGATTTGTCACTTCTACGCTCACAATTTCCCAATCCCTTTTGACTGTATGTGCTGAGGCTGCCCAAAGAATGTCACAGACTGGGTGGCTTAGAAAATAGACATTTATTTTCTCAAAGTTTGAGGCTGGAAATCCAAGATCAAGGTTCTGACAGTGTTGGTTTCTGGTGAAACTTTTCTTCCTGATTTGCTGCAGGCCACCTTTTCATTGTGCTTTAATGAACTTTCCTCAGTGGGTGCATGAGAGATCTTTGCTGATCTTTCCTCTTTCTAAAAATCATATCAGATTAAAGCCCACCCTTATGGTCTCATTGAAACTTAATGACCTTCTCGACCTCCAGTTACAAAATAAAAAAGTCATGGGGATTTAATGTATAGCATGGTGACTATAATTAAAAATACTCTATTACATATATGAAAGTTGCTAAGAGACTAGATCTTAAAAGTTCTCACTAAAAGAAAAACTTTTAACTATGTGTGGTGATGCATGTTAACTAAGCCTGTGGTGGCAATCATTCTACAACATTTACATATAGCAAATCATTATACTGTACAACTAAAACTAATACAATATGTGGGGATTCACAGTGCCAGGATAGATAAGATTTAAGTGAAATACGTCTCCCAAGGTGAGACCGATTGAAAAGCAAAGGAGGAGTGCCTGGAATGCTGGGTTTCCTTTAAAGTTTTAGAGCTGAAATTAGCCAGATCCTTAATGTAGCTCAACGCTCTCACCGAGGGAGTAAATGTTTAACTTAGATGAGAAACACTCTCACCTTATCGTCATGTATTCATCATGTCCTTAGCCTTTATACCAGTCATGAACACTGTTTCCTTCAATCATGCATTGTGCCATATGTTTACGTCTTGATTATTAAAGCCTAACATTCCTTTCTATTTTCTGCTCTTACTTGATGTATTCCTAAGACTGCAGTAAACGCAGAGACTACACCAGTCTCGGGACCTTTCACCGCTAGAGCAACTGGTCCTATCGCCCTCTCCTTTCTCTTATTTAGGTGTCTGGGATAATTTTTTGATTCACTGTCTCAGGGCTTGCTGGCCAAACCCAGCAACAATATTATATCTATTAAATCTCAATAGAAAAAATTAATTTAAAAATTAAAATCCAACAATCCTGGCGCTGCCATACTGTGAAGAAGCCTAAACCACAAGAAAGGACCACGTGCATGGATGGAACTAGAGAGTATTATGCAAGGAGAAATAAGTCATTTAGAGGAAGACAAGTGCCATAGGATTTCACTCACCTGTGGAATTAAGACACAAATCGGAAGAATATAGAGGAAGGAAGGAAAACTACAGTAAGTTGAAAATTGAGAGGAAGGCAAACCATAAGAGACGCTGAACTCTAGGAAGCAAACAGGATTGCAGGAGGGGAGGGAAAAGGATAATTGAGTGATGGGCATCAAGGAAGAAACTTCATGTAATGAATAGGGGTATAATATACAACTGATATACAACTAAAACCTGCCTCTGAAACTAACTGGGGGGATAAAAAAAAGGAAGACGAGGAAGAAGAAGACGATGAAGGAAGGACCACACATAGTCATTCCAGTTATGGGTTCCAGGTAAGTCTAGCCTACAAGTATCCCCAGCCCAGGTATCAGACATGTGAGTGAAGAAATCTATGGATAATTCTGGACCACTGCCATTAACCCTAACTATAACCATAGTTTCCCCTGCTATCTGAGACTTTCTGCTGATACCACAGACATTAGAATCAGAGTTAAGCCATCTTTCCTGTATCCTGTCAAAACTGGTCCAGAGAATCTATAATGATAATAAAATAGTTATCATTTTATGCCACAAGATTTAGGGATGGTTTTTACACGCCAATAAATATCTAGAATTCTTTGAATATAGTTTCATTTTATTTTTTAACTTAGATTATTTTGGATCCCTGAAAATGATTATTAGTTAAGCTAGTGATAGAAAATATAAAAGTAGAAGGAAGAAAAAACAGTTTAAGAGAAAAAAGTAGAAAAAAAAAGTAGAAAAAGGAACTTCCAGGTATGGAAGCATGAGGATGTGAACAATCTTTCTCAGGAAATAAGCAAGTATATACTTCCACTTCAAGGAAAATGAAGTAGATGTGTTTTTCCATATTTCTGTCAGTAAGTACAACTAAAAACTCTGGACATTTACATACATAAATACGTGCGTGTGTGTGTGTGTGTGTTTTCTAATAATTATAATATATATAAAGCCCAGTTGAAAAAACAAGTCACCTAACTTTTAGTCCAATGTGCTGCCACCAATCTTTAAGCATTTGACTTTGCATATTTAAGTATCAAGGCTATGGTTATATGACCTATGGGTTTCCGGTCCTATTTTGATAAATGGGTTACCAAAATATAACTGCAAGTTTTACTTCACATTTGATTAGGATTTTTTTGATTTCTTACTCTTTTTACCTTTATCAAGGTGTGGTTTCTTAAAGGGGCACAATGGCAGAGGGATACTACTAACTGAAATGCGCCGGCCAGCAAATATTCAAAAGGTGATAAAGGGGGACAATATAAATTCAGCAAAATTAAAGTAACATAAGGTTTCAACATTAAGTGGATATTTTTTATATCTTTGAAATGTTATAATAAATACCTTTTTTTCCCTCTTCTCCCCTTTTCCCCTCCACTTTTTTCCTCCCTTCCCATCTCCTCTTTATTGTTGTATTAGTTAATGTAAACTCTTTCATGTGAATTTCATATTGCCATTTGCTGAATGCTTCCTCTACACTGGAAATTGACACGTTATCTTATTGAATCTAACCTTACAATGTTAAGTTTGGAACTTAAAAATTCCTAAAGGGTGTGTGTGTGTGTGTGCTTGGACATTAAGACCTCGACACTGTGCCTTATGCACTGTAGCCACTATTTCATTTAGTCTTTGTAGTAAGCCCAGGAGGTAGTTATTCTCATAATCTATTTTGGAGGAAACTAAGCCTGTCAATGGATGAATAAGCTGTCTGAGGCTGACTCCTGCAGTGAATTACATAACTGGGATACAGTTTCTGTTCTCTTTGATTTCACAGTTCTAGTTCTTAACTACTGTAATTCTCTCCTGCATTTCACTAAAGGAAGGTTTAACATTTTAGTCATCCTAATTTGAAAGTCACATAGTAAGTAACTGACAGAGCTAGCTAGAACTTATGATTAGTAATGAAAATTTTATTTCTTTAAAACATGGTATATCAATTCCTTAACTACGAAGAAGTCACCATAAAATTCAAATGTGTGAATCAGAGGTGTACAGTCTGATTGTTAACACTGGCAGATACAAATGATTTCACAGATAACAGGAGTGAATTCCTAAGTAATTTCATTTTAGTTACTGCTCCCATGGACTTTTGATTATGACTTGCCATTACCTTTTATTGCCATAGTGTGTGGCTGATAAGATCATGTAAAGAATTCTTGATAAAGTAAGGCCAGGAGGTTGCTCTGTTTCATTCTAACCTATTATTTATTCATTTCTATATCTTATTCTATTTGATTATAAAAATAACTTATGTGAGGAATAGAATGAACTATAAAGACAAATTTAAGATCAAAATTATGTTTAAGTTATACTCAGGGGAAGATCAAATCTTAAATAAAGAATGGATGATCCAGAAATTATATTTTTTGAATTGTACCCCTATTCCATCTTGGTATTGAGTAATCAAGCAAACTTTTCTAGGACTCATTAGTTATTTCAAAAATAATTTATGAAGTGCCTGTTGAGATACACCAGTGAATAAAAAATGTAAACCAGTGAGTAAAAGAACAAAGAGGGCAGATTCCTAACCTCATGGAATTCTTATTCTAAAATATTTGACAAATGATAATAAGCAGAAAAAATAAAATTAATTAGTGAGTTAGAAATGAAAAGTATAAATAAAAAGAACAAATAATAAGTGGTACATAATGGGGTGGAAGGCAAAGCAAATACTATGGCAGGAAAATAACCACAATTCCTATACATAACACATTTCATGGATCACTTGGAAGCAAGCTTTTATCACAGAGCCTGTGGATCTTGAGGAATTCTTTAGGCCAATATCAAACATGACTGCTATTTCACTGATAAAGAGAACCTAGATTTTGGCTAAAGATTGGAAATAAAGTACCTGTGAAGAGGAACTACAAGAATATAAAAGCCTGAGTAATAATGAAAGATGGTTTCTGTTAGGTGCTCCTTATTCAGCACTGTGCAAAATTTTGTGCATTATTTAAAAAAAATGTTTAAAACAATGCTAACAACATAGGCAGATATTACGCCCATTTTTCAGATGAGTAAAAGGGGGCTAAGGAAGACAGTGACCTACCCAGGGTCAGAAATTTAGTATGTAGAAGAGGAAAGTTTTCTCACCCATAACTGCTGACATGAAGTTTTTAACCACTACCACTCATCTAGACAGGTATGTATCTTTAGACCCCAGATCTCTAGAAGACTCAAGTAAAGCAAAAATTATTCAGATCTCCATCCAATTATATCAACCTGAAACAAATGTGGTAATATGTGTTCTAACAGGAAAAATGTTGAAAAGTTTAGGGCCTTTTGTCTTGAATCTTCCAGAATGTGGTGATGGCAGTGGGGAGTTATTAAAGCAGTAAAAGAACCAATATGGCAGTGAGGTAGAAGTTGTAATGGGTTCTTTCTCTCTGAGTACTTTAGGTTGTTTTATTTTTTCTTGTTTTCTCAATCAGTGAAGAATAACTTTGAGTTTGGAGGGGTTTTTTTGTTTGTTTGTTTTTACTTGAATAGTTTATGCCCATGTGGACATTTAATTATATAACTTGTGTACAATCGAAGGTGAGTTGTCTGTTTTTTCTTTCTCTCAATAGTTCTTCCAGGTAATTCCTTTAGTGTAATGGTACTTCAGATATATACAAAGCAGGAGTCTGACTTAGCAATCAGAATGAATATAGAAATTCAAACTGCTAGCATAAGAAAAAAATGGTAATTTGTATCAAATACAAGGATGTATTTGTTGGAGGATATGGTCTCCCCTTGATGTATTCATGTTCCTAGATTAGAGTGTACATGTGAGAAAGCTTCCCAAATAATTTTCAGGTTAAAATTTGGTGTACTTGAAAGTTTGGTGGTATACACAGGTGTTTAGGCAAACATCTGGATACAGACAAGTCGTCTCACTTTGCTTTTCAATAAAACTCCATTTGTGGAAAAAATGAAATACTGTGTTTAGATATAATTTCTCAAAATAAGATTATTAGTGCATGAAAATATTTAATAATGAAGGAACATTCTTAGAAGTACCTACTCCTTCCTTCCTTCCTTTCTTTCTTCCTTTCTTTTAAAGATTTTATTTGTGAGCGAGAGAGAACATGAGAGCACAAGCAGGGGGAGCAGCAGTCAGAGGGAAAAGCAGACTCCTCAATGAGCATGGAGTCCAATGTGGGACTTGATCCCAGGACCCTGGGATCATAACCTGAGCCAAAGGGAGACGCTTAACCAATTGAGCCACCCAGGTCTCCCTCCACTTTTTTTTTTTTTCAGGCACTGAAACAGTATGGTACTGCAATTAAATAGACGGATTAATCTCTATAACTTGGCATAAAACATTTTTCAAGGTACATTTATTTGTTCTCACAAGTTATTTTTTATAATCCATGTGTGTCATAGTCTAACATTTTTAAAACATACCTGTTCATCTTTATGGATTTAAATTTAGTTCTTTGGCTCATAATTTTGTTCAGGAATTTATATTTTGCTAAATTTAATGATATTTTAAATATTTCATAAATATATTTATAGGACACTATTAAGATTTATATCAAGATGTATAATGTAGTGAGAGAGGTGCTTTTAATTTTTGTTCACCCCATCTGAATTTTATATTTAAGAATATGTATTTACTATATAATATGAATGCTTAATTAAAAGTAAAAGGCTTTTGCTTTTACAAGTAACTTTTACAAAGTTACAGAAAATGTGATTGACCTGCATTTCTATTTCATTCTATGCAAAAGATTATCATTATCTTGGCTGCTAAGAGTTCCTTAACAAGCAGGGTATATTTAAGATGTTTGTTATTATTAGCAACACATCTGCTGCTGAAGATTCTACTGGCTGAGAAAGGAAAGCTTTCTCAACACCTTTGGCAATGACAGAAGCACGCTGTTGTTCATTCTCTTGGTCCTCCATGTCTAGAACATATGCTTTGAGCTGTGTTTCTATAAATATGGTGACTTGTGCTGGTGTCTTAAAAACTCACATTATGTAAAAAGAATTTAATCTGGATTGGGATTTTTTTGGTGGGGGAGGTGTTTAAGTATCAAAAATCTCAAACCCACCTTCCCATCTTCCCATTCCAGCTCATTCTTTCTACAAATTTGAATAATCCTTCAACTCCATCAAGAATTAAAATCCATTAATCCTAGAATACTTTCACTTTTTTCCAAAAACATTTCCCTCCTTTCCAGGATAAATTGTGTGCATTTATTTTATACAACAAATACATATCCCTGCAGTCATCTTCAACTCCTTTACACCTCTACTTGCAAAGCCAGTTCGGTTTAAAAATGTGTTCTGTAACTCCTTCTTCTGGACAAGCTGGATATAGCTGGAGAATATTTTATAATGATACTGACTTTCTTATAGTAAAATTGAGTATGTCATGTCAATTCTTCCTGTTTGTGCATTCACGATCTGTTCTCTTAGATGGCACTACCTTACCTCCATTATGTACTATTATGCAACCCTATAAAACCTTCTAGGACTCTTGCTCTAGGAATAAGTAGTAGATATGAAAAACACTTGTTGATGAATGAATTATACGGTGACTATATTGAATTCATTTTGATTTTTCAGTTACCTTTTTCACACTGAATTACACAGAAAGGAAAAACAAATTTTGGAAGATATGTTCTTTTTTTCCCCCTCTTCTTTTAAAGGGTTTTTTAACTTTTTTTTTTTCCTTCTATTTAAATTTACAATTATCTTCTTAGGATTTAATTCAGTCTGGTTCCTTATTCTATTGTTTTGTTTTGTTTAATGTTTGTAACTCAACCAAAATGTCTAATTTTGCTTTCCTACTTTTCTTCAGGATCAAACAATGTTATCTCAGTGTAAATAGCAAAATAGTCCCCAACAAAATAATATGTACTATTTGGATGTAGGCAAAATTTTCTTTTACATTTGTGCTTGATATACCATAATGTGCCACAGAATTTGAGAATGTCTTTGTAATCTCTCATTTATAGATGCAGTAAAATTAAATTATTATTCATCTCATTTTTACTCAGCACTGAGATGTATTGGTTTCAGGCATGGTTGCTGTAAGGGGGGAAACTAATTAAGGAGAAAAGAACTCAGAGTCACCTAATGTCATTTTCAAACTTAAAAGGAAATTTGGAAAGGAAATTTGATAAAATGCTATCTTACACCAAATGTGCACCATCAGACAAAAGCATAACTGATACTGAAGCTTTTCAGTTTAGCTTTGAGTTTAACAAATACTGATTTAACAGTCATCCTTCTGATGCATGAATATCATGCACAATAAACTTAACTTCGGCTATTGCTTTAACTTCTCTTCTTGGGGAACTCCTTCTCCCATTACAGGTTTCCTTCCCCTTGTTGATTATTCTTCACTAGATCTGCTAGAGTTTGGCTACACAGCACAAACATTTCAAATGTGGTCTAATTGGATTAAAATAGGCGTTCCCACATTATTCTGGAGACTCCATGAGAAGTAAGGCAGCCTAAACAATCTAAGCACACATTAACTTTTTTTTTTGGGGGCAGCCACCAAATAATTTATTGTGGGCAATCTGGCCACCTCAAACAATATCCTTAAAATTCTAATAGACATAAGGCTATTAGGTAAAAGTAAATGTCCCCATCTTTCTTGCTTTTTTTCCCTACAACCCTCTTCCCCTCCATTCTATTTCATATATTTATATATAAAAACAGATATATATTTACATATAGATACAATGTATATAATGAGGTCTCAAGGCCAATGTCTGTATTGCTTGACAACATTTCCTTGTATTCAATTAATGCTTGAATATGAGTGGGTAAAAACCTGGTTTAGTTGAGATTTTCAGAATTCCTCACCAGTGCTTTCTAGCTGGGATTTAGAAAAAAGGAGACTGGCCTCTCTCTGGTGTATCTGCCAAGTGGGAGAGAATTGTTGGCAGCCATGATATGGACTAACAGCAGCAGGTGATCTACAGAAGGAAAGATGAAGTCGTTATGCAGATAAAAGAGAAGGAAGGGAGAGAAAGACAAGAAAAAAAAAGAAAAGATGCTGAGTATTTGGTTCTGCAAGTCCTAAATAGATTCATGCTTTTGCCTTTGGTTTTGTTATTATATGAACAATTCAAATATGCTTTTATATTTGAATATGAAAATTCAAATTCCCTTCTTTTAGTTAAGGAGACTTGAATCAGCATTCTGACATTGAGAATCAAATGAGAAACATCTCAAATAGTGTACATTTGTGTATCTGTTTTTTTACACAAAAATATTCGTACTATATTTTTTTCTATTTCCTTTTTTTTTTCAAATTTAACAATGTGTCATGGACATTATACTATGTAGTTGAATTTTTGACATTTATTATTAGTAATCTTATATCTCACCAGGTATTGCAACACTTTAAGCCTACTCCTCTTGTCTGTCCTGTTCACACTCTCCCCTTATCTCTACCACCCAGAGATAGTTATTAAAATGTTTTTCTAAATTTAAAAAAATGTAATATTTTTTAGGTTCACTATTATTTATATTATTTATCATGAAAGGTAGGGTCCTTTTGTAGCACTGAAATCTCAAACTGTAGACTTCTCTTTGTGATTAATAAGGTTGATAATTTAAATAGGACACAAGACAGAAAGTAGTGGCTCGTGTAAGACAAACATAAACAAAAAGAATAATGCCAGCTATCATTTATCTACTATATGCTAAGAGTATTTGTTCTCAACATGCATTAGCGCACTTTGACCTTCACCCAAAATTTCTATGTTAGTATTATTTTTCTCATTTTACAGTTAGAAAACGAAAGAGATTACTTTCCCTGTCCCGGGTCTGGGAGATTAAAGCAGAAATGAGTTCAAACCAATGTTTTTCTGACTACAAAAGTGTATTGAATGTACAGTGAATTAAGGTATGGGGCATCAGACATTTCTGAAATAAATTATAGGGGATAATTGGAATAGATCCAGTTTAGGGTGATACAGGGAAGTTCAATAATAAAGAAGTAAAGATCAGACTATTTGCCCAAAAGTAAGTTTAGAATTAATTAGTTCCTAAACAAACTTGATTGGCATTCTTAACATTTGCATGGATTTCAGAACTCCATCAGGGACTTTTTTATTCTTTTTCTTAAAACTGAAAGGTATGAGCCTTAAAATAATATTTAGAATGGAAGAAGTACATTGTGAAAATAAAAGACAATGTAAGAAAACTAAGTGACTATTACAAATTTTCCTGATTTTTTTAGACCAGTGCTTTATAAAGTAAGGCATGACAACATCAAAAAGACATTGCAAACAATGTGGAAATTGAGAGAGCTGCTGTAGGAAAGTCTCCATTTGGAAGGATCTCTCACTTTACCTCATCCACTGTCCCCTCTTTCTCGCTCTTCTGTGTATTTCTCTCTCTCTCTCTCTCGGAGATGACATCACTGTGACCTGTTTTGTGAGTACTTCATAGAATCACTAGTTCATAGTCTCCAGAAAAATGAAAAAATAAATAAGGCAGTTATTTGTAATTGTTGTAGAACCTAAAGTAGAAATATAGTCAACTTGATGGCTTTAGAGTTTGAAACTAAATTATTTATAGTATCATGTTCAAAAACCTGAAATTAACATTTTTGCTGTTTTATAAGTCTACTAGAATATCTTTGTCTCTTTTGCCATACTCAACATCTCATGTCCATGAGATGTGTTCTGGGAAGAAATTTTCAAATAATTGCTGAGGCAAGGAAAAATGTTCAGCAATGCTTACGAAAATTACAAAGGGCTCTGTTATTTGTTGAAAACACATTTTTGACTTTTGAAAAATTGATTAACATTGGCTTTCAGTACTGGTTTGGTCACTTTCTGTCAATAAAATTTGGCCAAATGAATTAAAGTCTGTGAGTTGTGGCTTTCTCATGTGTAAAATGAAGCTTATATTCAATTATAGTACTATTAGGAGGACTAGATGTAATAAGGTAGATACAGAACAGCATCAGGGCATTCCAATAAAGATGATTGTTAATAGGGGCGCCTGGGTGGCTCAGTGGGTTAAAGCCTCTCCCTTTGGCCCAGGTCATGATCCCAGAGTCCTGGGATTGAGCTCCGCATCGGGCTCTCTACTCCTCGGGGAGCCTGCTTCCTCCTCTCTCTCTGCCTGCCCCTCTGCCTACTTGTGATCTCTGTCTGTCAAATAAATAAATAAAATCTTTAAAAAAAAAAAGGATGATCGTTAATAGCACCCAATAATTATCAAATGCTTACTGTGTACCAATTTTAAACTCAGCACAGTTTATGAATGAACATATTTGATCTTCAAAATAATACCATAAATTGACTAATAAAATTATCCCCATTTTACAGATAACAAAACAGAGAGTTTAATAACTAAACCTGGGGAGGAGTCAAGATGGCGGAGAAGTAGCAGGCTGAGACTACTTCAGCTAGCGGGAGATCAGCTAGATAGCTTATCTAAAGATTGCAAACACCTGAAAATCCATCGGCAGATCGAAGAGAAGAAGAACAGCAATTCTGGAAACAGAAAAACAACCACTTTCTGAAAGGTAGGACCGGCAGAGAAGTGAATCCAAAGCGACGGGAAGATAGACCCTGGAGGGAGGGGCCGGCTCCCGGCAAGCGGCGGAGCAACGACGCAAAATCAGGACTTGTAAAAGTCTGTTCTGCTGAGGGACATCGCTCCAGAGACTAAAACCGGGGCGAAGCCCACGCGGGGTCAGCGTGGCCTCAGGTCCCGCAGGGTCACAGAAGGATCAGGGGTGTCTGAGTGCCGCAGAGCTTGCGGGTATTGGAACGGGAAAGCCGGCTACAGAGACAGAGCCAACAGTAAGCTCACAGCTCGGTGTTACCTTGAGCCGGTCGCAGGCTTCGTGAGCTCGGAGCGCGGCCGGAGGTCAGGCAGACAGGAGTAACTGGGCACTGTTCTCTGAGGGCGCACTGAGGAGTGGGGCCCGGGGCTCGGCTCCTCCGGGCCGGAGACCAGGAGGCCGCCATTTGTATTCCCAACCTCCGGAACTCTAAGGAAAGCGCTCAGGGAACAAAAGCTCCTGAAAGCAAACCCGAGCAGATTACTCATCCCGGCCCCTGATAAGGGCAGTGCAATTCTGCCTGGGGCAAAGACACTTGAGAATCACTACAACAGGCCCCTCCCCCAGAAGATCAATAAGAAATCCAGCCGAGACCAAGTTCACCTACCAAGGAGTGTGGATTCAATACCAAGGAGAGCAGCAGAATTCCAGAGGAGGAGAAAGCAAAGCACGGAACTCATGGCTTTTTCCCTGTGATTTTTTTTAGTCTTGCAGTTAATTTAATTATATTCTTTTTCATTTTTTGTTTTTTTTTTTCTCGCCTTCTGGTTAAATTTTTTTTTTAACTTTTACCTTTTTCTTTTTTAACATTTTTTAACTAGTTTATCTAATATATATATTTTTTCTTTTTTATATTTTTCTTATTTGTTTTCTTTTTTTTAATTCTTTTCTTTTCTTTTTCTTCTTCTTTTTTTTTT
>NC_081562.1:34879690-34934222 GCF_022355385.1 Mustela nigripes | reverse complement strand
GGGAGGGAGACAAACCATAATTGACTCTTAATCTCACAAAACAAACTGAGGGTTGCTGGGGGGAGGGGGTTTGGGAGAAAGGGGTGGGATTATGGACACTGGGGAGGGTATGTGCTTTGGTGAGTGCTGCGAAGTGTGTAAACCTGGTGATTCACAGACCTGTACCCCTGGGGATAAAAATATATGTTTATAAAAAATAAAAAATTAAAGAAAAAATAACTAAACCTAACCACAGAGCCAGTATTTGAACTCAGTCTTCCTGAGAGTGTGTGATCTTTACTAAAATCCTACTTTTCTCAAGCAAAAAAACAAAAACAAAAACAAAATCACACATATAATACAAAAAATATTTATGTAAAAATAAACAAAAAGCATAAAATAAGAAACTATTCAGCAAGTTAAATATAGTTAAAAAGGAAATAACATTTCACGTGTGTTCACATCCTCCACTCATATCAAAGAATAGTTATCAGGTGTTTAAAATGAAGATAACAGAAAGAGAATTTTCATAATAAACCGAAGTCCCTAGTTCAGAAATACAATGAGTCATAGTAGATTGGGAAATGAAATAAATTCTTAAGAGTTCTTCCATAATAATAAGATTGGCAGGACATATTTAAAGATTTACGTAGGCTATATGAAGATTCTGCAAAACCTCTTTTGGATCTAAATATTAATCTACTGCAATTGCTGGAGAAAGTAACCTTGGAGTAGAAATTTCTCAGCTAATTATGTTTGTTTATTTGCTTTTTACTCCTGAATCAATTTCCTAACTGGGAGGGGTGAGTGGTACACATTATTCTGGTGTTGAACTATAGAAAAGAGGTATCTGTGCAATGATAATCATATATTGAACACGAATAGTACAGCCTATGGTCTATAGGGCTGTAATTATGACCAGGCATCTCACCAAATTTGATGCTACCCTAAGGAAGAGATCAAATCAAACCAAAGTGACATCTCATCCCTCAGAGAACACGTTAAGCTTTTCATGTGGAGGAGCAGACCATATGCTTGGGACCCAACAAAAATTTTACAAAAACAAAGCTCAAAAGCACAGAGCGCTCACAAAATTCTTTTCTCTTCCCTAACAATCTTTATGACACTGGCATTATTGAATTTTACAGAAAAAAAAAAAAATCTTGACTCTATCTAGCTAGAAATACAAGCTCATTTCAAATGATTAAAACAAAAGAAGAAAAAAAAAAGTAAAGATAAATTTGGATAACTTTACCAAAAAAGAAAATATACAAGTATCTTTATTGTTTTCAGTACAAAAAGCTAAGAATTATAAATGTAATTAAATTTCCATCTGCATGACTAAATGTATTAAAAGAGGCAAAGGAATGATGTAAATACTTCCACTTAAATTTTCTTGGCTAAAGTCGTATAGCCACAACCAACTTCCAAATAAGAAGCAAGAATCCGGGGTGCCTGGGTGGCTCAGTGGGTTAAGCCTCTGCCTTCGGCTCAGGTCATGATCTCAGGGTCCTGGGATTGGGCCCCACATTGGGCTCTGTGCTCAGCAGGAGGCCCCTTTCCTCCTCTCTCTCTGCCTGCCTCTCTGCCTACTTGTGATCTCTGTCTGTCAAATAAATAAAATCTTAAAAAAAAAAAAAAAAAAAAAAAAGCAAGAATACTCCTATGTCCCTGGAAGTAGAGATGAACTGTATGTCCTCACTCTTTCTCTCTCTTTCCCTCTCTCCTTCTTTCTCTCTGCTCCCCCTTACCTTTCTCCCTTTCTTCCTCCCCTCACATCTCTCCTCTTTGTCTTCCTTTCATTCCCTTTCTCTTCCTACCCCATCTCTCTTCCTCTCTCCACTCTTTCATTTAAAAACTGTTCAGTGCTTTCCAATCTGTTATCAGATATACTATATAAAAATATTCCCTTGCATTATTAAATAAAAGGAGAAATGTATTGTATGGTTATCAGATTGGCTTGACAAGGTATTTTCAGATATGGCACTATTAGGATTACATACAATCAAAATGTGTTAAATATCTATTATGTGCACTGCAATACATTATGTGGTATTATGGAACTAAAAATATTAATGTATGATGCTAAGCTTTCTTTTCTTTTTTTCATTTCCTTTTGAGTGTGGTCCAAATAGACCTCTGAAATACTGTTGCCATGAGATAATTTTAAAACAAGTTTTAGTAGAAGAAAAGCCCAGACACTTCCCAGAATTCATAATATATTTGTAATACTATATTCTTAATTTTAGCAAACAGTTGTTTGTGATTACAACTATGGCACATGAATTCTAACATAAAACTAACTCTATAAAACTGAATAATAGCCAGAAAAAGTATTTCTTATATTAATTTTTCAGCATCAGCATATATAATCTCATTAATACCTAATTTCTGCATTTATAAATTAGGGATAGAAATAAACATATTTTTTTGTGGAAAT
Source organism: Mustela nigripes (assembly GCF_022355385.1). Lineage (NCBI taxonomy): Eukaryota > Metazoa > Chordata > Mammalia > Carnivora > Mustelidae > Mustela > Mustela nigripes. The sequence continues at coordinate 34,931,803 of NC_081562.1, read as the reverse complement.
TAAGTGATATGGTATATTAAAAGCACTTACTGTACTGTTGCTTTGTAATCTAACAAAGGAAATTCTGTAATTAACCCTGAAACCTTATAGTTGTTAAGTAGACATCTCTTAAAATCAATGTTTAAAATGGAAGCAAATCACATATAAACAGAAAGCACATCCATAATATATACAAGAATTATATGAAGAATTAATTCAGAAAAGAGTGGATGTTTCAAAAAAAAGTCACCACTTTCAAAGAAATGAAAAAAAAAATACAGACTCTGAAAGTGTTGAGGGAGAGAGATTGAGAATAAAACAGAAAACAGAATGTGTTAAAGAAAAACAAGAGAGGGGGCACCTGGGTAGCTCAGTGGGTTAAAGCCTCTGCCTTCAGCTCGGGTCATGGTCTCAGGGTCCTGGGATCGAGCCCCGCATCGGGCTCTTTGCTCAGCAAGGAGCCTGCTTCCCCCTCTCTCTCTGCCTGCCTCTCTGCCTACTTGGGATCTCTCTCTCTGTCAAATAAATAAATAAAATATTTAAAAAAAAAAAAGAAAAGAGAGAGGAAGAAATGAAAAGATAACAAAGAAGAAATAGACTGAAAAGGAGTATGAGAAGTAAACTGGAAGAAATTTGAAAATAAGTGAAACATAATAATAAAGATGTCTTAGACATGAAAACCATACTAAAAATAAAAATAAAATAAAATATATATATTTTTAAGATTGTATTAATTAATTAATTCATTCATTCATTTATTTTAGAGAGAGAGTGCGTGTACATGAGTGGGAGGAGGAGCAAAGGGAGAGGGAGAGGAATCTCAAGCAGATTCCATCCAGGGGGAGGAGCCCAACCAACATGGGGCTCAATCTCAGGACCCTGAGATCATGACCTGAGACAAAACCAGAGTCAGAGACTTAACTAACTGAGTCACCCAGGCACCCCCGTAAATATAAGTTTTATACAATAAAATATAAAATAGATAATTAAAATTGAAGTCAAATATATTTATTACTGGCTAAAAGAAATTATATAAAATAAAATGATAAAGAAATCATAGTAAAGAATGTGATGAAAGAAATTATGATAGGTAAGAATAAAAAAGGAAATTCATAATTGCTATTCCTTAAAACTAGAAAATAGCCAATAAACTAAAAAATATTCTGATATAAAAGGAGAAACGCTCCTGAAATAAAGAATACACCAGAAGCAGATTTTTAGGTGAAGAATCTATGAAAAAGATAATGAGTTTTTCCAAGATAAGACCAGTAGAGAAGTAGAGAAATGGAAACAGAAATGGAAGGAAGCCAAACAGTCATATGATACCAAATTACCAGAAGGGAAAAACATGAACATAATCTCTCAGGGTAGCTTTGGAGACAATATAGCTCATATCTGAGAACTGTTCCACTCAGAGGCAAGGGAACCATAGCATTTATATCCTGCACGCATCAGTCACTGTTTAATAGCTATTCTCAGACCAGGTGGGGATATAAAACCTCAGGGATTCTAGTTTTTCAAGAGCAGACAAAATGAATCTGATAACCTGAGGACAGCTGCTAACAGAGAGACTCAGTTGCTTATTGTTTTGAGTATAAGTTGGCATTCATGAAAATGATAAAGGTAATTGAAATGATATAGGGGGAACAGAACATTATTACAATGTAAAACTTTAGATTGAAAGGACAAATGAAGCTCTAAAGAAACCTTAGTACAGGATGATCAACAACATGATATAATGTTTTATTGTTGTTTTCATTTCAAAGCCAAAATTCTATGGTCTCCAAATATAAAAAAGCCAATCACTTATTAGTGAAAACAACCAAAAAAATTAATTTGGCTTTACAGCTTATTGCATTCCATTTATTTGTCAATACTAGAAGATACATTTGCCAGGTCTAAAAAATGTTGAGACCTAAGATATGATTAATTATTTTGTTCCCAGACAATTTATTAGCAATTTAAGATGCAAATTAATAAAACCTGTGGTTGAAATTCAGCCTACTAGAGATGAATCAAAATAATAGTAATACTTTGTTCAGTTTTAGAGAAATTGGTAAAAGGAATGACAGTGAGAATGAAAAACATTTAAATTAAAAAAAAACTGTAATGAAATACTTATGATAATTTAATGTATAGAGCATACGTCAATGTCTTAAATCTTGACAATATAAAAACAATACATGAAGTATTTGGGGAAAATGGTGGAAGAGAAATAACAGAACTCTGTAAGTGTGCTAACCTCCTTACATTTCATAGAAAAGTCAACAAAAATGTCTAAAGTTGAAAAGTCATAAAAGGGAGATTTATGCCCATTTTTGATAGGATTATCTCTAAACTATAATATTAAGTAAAAGTTCCAGTTACAGAAAATGTGAAAAAAAAAAAAAGTAACAAAATTTGCTTGAAGTCTCTTGTGGAGAGTAGATTTTTTTTTTTTTTTTTTTTTTTTTTTTTTTTTTAGCAATGGAGGGAGTTAAGGTCATGAAGAGAGAGTCATTTAATTTTCATTTATATCCTCTGTACTATGTGGATTTTAATATATACATAAATTATTTTAAAAAGAAAAAACCCTATAAATACATTTATTAAAAGTGATCTATATTTTCAGACAACAACAACAAAGACATCTAAATTGGTAAAGAATTGAAGCTTTCACTATTTGTAGATGCCATGATATTATATACAGAAAACATTAAAAATTCCACCATTAAACTACTAGAATTGATAAATTAATTCAGTAAAATCCCATGATACACAATGTACAGACATCTATTGTATTTCTAGACACTAATAATGAAGCAGCAGAAAGAGAAATTAAGAAAACACTTCCATTTATAATTACATCCAAAATAATAAAGTACCTAGGAATAAAACCAAAGAGGCAAAAAATCTGTATGCTAAAAACTCTAAAACACTGATGAAAGAAATTTAAGATGACATAAAGAAATGGATAGACATTCTCTGCTCATGGTTTGGAAGAACAAATATTGCTAAGATACTTATATTACCCAAAGCAATCTACATATTTAATGCAATCCCTATCAAAATACCAACAGCATTTTACACAGCACTGGAACAAACAATTCCAAAATTTGTATGGCACTACAAAAGACCCTGTATAGCCAAAGCAATCTTGAAAAAGAAAAAAAAAAAAAAAAAAGAACTGGAGAGTCCAAGCTTCAAATTATACTACAAAGCTGTAGCAATCAAAACAGTATGGTAATGGCACAAAAATACACACACAAAGCAATAGACCAGAAATAGAAAACCCAGAAATAAACCTGCAGTTATATGGTCAATTAAGCTTCAACATAGGAGGAAAGAATATGCAATGGGAATAAGGCCCTCTCCTCCACAAATGGTGTTGGGAAAACTGGGCAGCCACATGCAAAAGAATGAATCTGGACCACTTTCTTACACCATAACAAAAATAGATGAATGACATTTAGTGAGACCTGAAATCATAAAAATCCTAAAAGAGAGCACAAGCAATAATTTCTCTGACATGGGTCATAGCAACATTTTTCTAGACAGGTTCCTTGAAGCAAAAGAAACAAAAGCAAAGATAAATTATTGGGACAACACCAAAATAAAAAGCTTCTTCACAGCCAAGGAATCAATCAACAAAATTAAAAGCAACCTACTGAATGGGAGATGATATTTGCAAATTACATATTCAATAGTTAGCACCCAAAATATATAAAGACTTGAAACAACGCAACATCCAAAAAACAAATAGTCCAAATCAAAAATGGGCAGATGACATTAACAGACGTTTCTCTAAAGAAGATATACAGATGGCCAGCAGACATATGAAATGATGCTCGACACAATTCGTCATCAGGGAAATACAAATTAAAACCATAATGAGATATCACCTCATATTTATTGGAATGGCTAAAATCAAAATCAGAAGAAACAACAAGTGTTGTTGAGGATGTGGAGAAAAAGAGAACCCGAGTGCACTGTTGGTGAGAATGCAAACTGGTGCAGCCAGTGTGGAAAATAGTATGAAGCTTCCTCAAAAAGTTAAAAATAGAACTACCATATGACCTAGTAATCACCCTACCAGGTATTTACCCAAAGAATACAAAAACAGTAATTCAAAGGGATACATGCACCCCTATGTTAACTGCAACATTATTTACAATACCCAAACTTAGTAGCAGCCCAGCGAACCAGTGATAGATGAGTTGATTAAGAAGAGATGGTAAATATATACAATGGAGTATTACACAACCATAAAAAAGAACGAAATCTTCCCATCTGCAACAACATGGATAGAGCCAGAGAGTATAACACTAAGCAAAATAAGTCAGAGAAAGACAAATCCCACATGATTTCACTCATATGTGAAATTTAAGAAACAAAACAAATGAACATGGGATGGGGTGGGGGAGGGGAACAGAAGGAGACAAACCAAGAAACAGACTCTAAAGGGTAGAGACCAACCAATGCTTACCAGACAAGAGGTGGGCATGCGTGAATGAAATATGCCAGGGATTAAAGAGAACACTTACCCCATGAGCCAGGAGCAATGTATAGAATTGCTAAATCACTATATTGTACATCTGAAACAAACAGAAGACTGTATATTGACTGTACTGGAATTAAAATTAAAAACTTTGAAAAAATCTACATTATAATGCCATGACAGTGCTATACATATAAAAAGATACTCCAGTATTTTAAAGACTTTTTTTTCAAAAACTCAGTGCTACTGATAATAATTGTGTGGAGTTTAAGAGGGTCTTTTTTTTTAGCATTCTGATTTCTTCTCAAGACTGATGAGTTTCTGAAAGAAATCAGTGTTGAATACTCTGAGGATTTTACTCAAAGATTATTTCATTTTTTCCTGAAATAGTTATTTCTGGATTTCCAATTTGAAAGAATAGTGTACCTATGATGGAAGATTTTTCAACAGCCCTTAACTCTGTTAAGGATCAGATTTAACCATACATACATAACTAGATTTAAAGAAGAATCTCTCTACAAAGACTTTAGAATAGCATAGGGCTTATGTGGAAAATGTGCAGTTGTTGCACATGTCTACAATAATTTTATCAACAAAGTTTGTGTTCACACATAGAAATTTGCCTTCAATAAAATGCAGTTGTTTCCATTTTAGAATGGACTTCTTAATCCAAAAACATCTGCTAAGGGAAAATAATTTTGCTATTAAAAATATTTATTATACAAAAAAAGCCAAGTCAAGTCATTATAGTAATTACGGTAAGTTAGCCTATACTAGATATTCAGTCCAAATAGTCACAGTTTAATGTTATTATATTTTAATTATTATATTATCTATTTATTATTATTATTATAATTTAATCACATGCAGTTTAAGATTGCCTCAAGAAGGCAGAATAGGGGTGTGTGCAGGGTGGGGGGGTAGATGGGATGCTCTCTTTACACAGTTATTCATAGGCTCAGGCTGAGGAATGTTTGATCCTCATTGCCTGGTTCTTATGCCACCTTAGGTATTGCAGTCTTGATGAATTAGAGGAGAAAAAACTTGGAAAGGTATCTTTGGAAGTTTCAATCAGCTGAAACCAAACGTGATCATCATTTAATCTCAATATTTCACAGGCTAGAACTTGGTCATGTGGCCACATTCAGCTGGAACAGCTAGATTAATTGTGTGTCTATGTTAAATTTAAAATTTTTCTACAGCCTCTCCCATCAAGAGGTGGGGTCTTTTTCCTCACACCTGGAATCTGATCTTGCCTAAATGACTAGTGTTAACCAAAAGAATGTGATGTAAATGACTTGTGCACATTTTGAGCCTAGGACTTAAGAGATTTGCAGCCTCTGCTCTCCTTTGCAATAGTGCAGAGATTGGAAATCAGTCTAAAGTGGATGGAGTGACTACATGGAGGAGAACCTGGCCAAGGATCTGCCAAACCTCAGACATGGGAGGCCATCCTAGACCATTCAGCTCTAGTAGGTCTAGCATGTGAGTGCAGGTGCCTTAGTAAGACCAACACAGACCATAAAAACACCTCCACTGATCCCAGTCCAAACTGCTACCTCATAGAATTAGAAACTGAAAAAAAAAAAAAAAAAAGAAGATTGTTTATTTGAACCATTAATTCTGGGATGGATTGTTATAGAGCTCAGGCTAACTGATTAAGTGGCCATGAAGAAAAAGAAGTAAACAGATTGTGGCGAACAGCTAGCACTTTTGCGATACTCCTTGGAGGAAAAAAATCTACAATTTTCTAGAATTTCATGATTTTGCAAGTTTCTTAGTAATAGCACCTGCAAGTTTCAGGTGCTATTAAATACCTAGAGGAAATAATATTAAAGAAGGATTGTGGTGTTTAATTTAGAATATTTACAAATCTATACTGTGCAATATAAAGAATATTGAAAGCTAATGCATACATCACTTACTATTTGCAAAATCTCTTCTTTTATTGCCTTATTTTTTTTAATTTTAGTAAAAATAAAGACAATGCATTCGATGCCTAGATTTAACTTATAATGAATTATATAGACTAAATGATTTTAAATAAAAGGAATATAGTCAGAATATGCAGACTTTGCAAATTCATATCTGATATGAAATTGAGAGCAAGGATAATTTACCCAAGAAGGAAAAAGGGTAAAAAGATTAATAGTGGGATGTAAGGAAAAATTAAGTTGACACATTGTGATACACTAGTATTTCTTTCTTTCTTTCTTTCTTTCTTTCTTTCTTTCTTTCTTTCTTTCTTTCTTTCTTTTTTTTTAAGACTTTATTTATTTATTTGACAGAGAGACAGCGAGAGAGGGAACACAAGCAGGGGGAGTGGGAGAGGGAGAAGTAGGCTCCCATGTGGGGTTTGATTCCAGGACTCTGGTATCATGACCTGAGCTGAAGGCAGACGCCTAATGACTGAGCCACCTAAGTGCCTTGATACAGTAGTATTTCTAAATATTTTCCACTACCCCAAGTATTTTAGCACTTATACAGTGGCAATATTTTCCAAACCAAACATAGGATTTACAAATGTATGGATAAAGACTACTTGTCAGAATATTTAAATTAGGAAAGTCCAAGATAGAGATTGGTAGACTGAAAAAAGATTATCGATTCACAATAATAAATAATTTATATTCATATCTTTGTTTTGAGCTATATAATAAACAGAATTGATATCTAACAGTAAAATTTCCAACTAATCTATAATAAAAACCTCATTTTTTGGCAATAAAAATAGTTTCTTACCTAATACAAGCTAACATATGTTTATACACTAAAAATAAGACATATTTTTTCAGTTAAATTATATATGTTTTAAGTAAGTCCAAGATAGATATTTATGAATTCAAGTAAGATAAAATTTCCTTGTTTCAGTAAATGATCAGGTTTTGCAAATGACTCACTCATGTTGCAACAAAATAAAATCTGTAGCATTCTGTGAGCTAATGGTTTCATTTATAGACTCGTTCACTCCTCCAACTTCACTTAACCTTTCCGTAATAAATGCAGCTTCAGCAAACATAAACTGAAATTTTATAAGCAAACATTTACACATTAAATGTATGGCCCAAGCTTACATTAAAAGTTATATATATAATCTCCTGTTGGTTATGTGTCTATGAAGAACCTTGACGAATACAGATAAGCTTTATGTTTCATAAAAAAATAATTTATTAGATGAGCTGAGAGATAGTAGGCTCTTAAAGTGTTCTATTAAAATCTGCCTTACTTTTTCCAAGTGTAGTATGAACAAGTAATTCCCTCATAGCACTTCTGCTCTGGTACCACATTCCAATCAAAGAATTTGCTAAGTATCTCAAACAGAGATACTTCCTAGCAGAAACCTGCTTAAATCTATTAGGAGGTAGTAGATATTTAGATCTGCTCTGTTGATTGGTGTTGTGGGTGGAAAATTAATGAGATATTTGTCTTATTTTACATCTTTAAAAACACGAGATACATATATATTATTTTCTATGATTGTTATTATTAATAATATTCCAATTATCTTTATTTTAAAATGAAGAAGCTGGAGTTTATGGACACTAAGTATCTTGCCTATTTACAGAAAAAAATTGCTCAAGTCAGAATTTTAATCCAGGTTTCTGTGGTTGCAGAGGTAGTATTCCTAGCCATAGTAAAATAACAAAAACAAATAAAAAATGGTGCCATATATCTGTATTTCACCAAGAAACACAATTCCTCCATTTTGATTCTGCTTCTTGTTTAACAAAAGGAATGAAATATTTATGTAAAATTGTAAGAAAATACAACTCATTTAAAAAATTTTCCCGATTTGCTCTATAAGGAGGGAAATAAACTTTAATAATCCTGTAAATGTCTTTGGAATCCTGAAGATAAAGTGAAATGAAACCTTAAAATTTATACCTGGGTTTTAATATTAACTGTTTATTATCTGAACTTTTTATTACTTAGAATATTATAAATTTTTAAAAAATTCCTATAAGGCCTATTACATGAATTTAATTATTCAGGAAAAATGGCATATTTCATTTTATTATGGAAATATTCATTACAATGGAATTTTTATTATCTTAGAAGAATGATTATAGTAATAGAGTTATAATACCTTTTCATGTAGATATTAAATATTTAAAGCATTTTAAAAACATTATTTCATTAACTCTACTTCAAAAGGAAAAGGAAATACTTAAGCATATATGTATACATAAAAGGAAGTGATACAACTAACTTATTTATTGTACTCTAGATTTTTCTTCTATAACGTAGCTTGCTACTCAAAGCTCAAAATATTAGAGTGTGTTGCTTTTCTTCAATTACCTGCCCAGTCTTCCACCTTTTCCAACTCTGATCTCTAAACAGGATATTGTTATTCATGCATTACATCACCGTAATCAGGACTCTGCCTTCAGTTTGAGTTGTGCCAATAGGACACCAGTCAAGACATGGGAAGGAAGAAAGAGAAGTCAGGTATTTAATTCCTGGTTCCTTGAAATCACCAGGACTCACTTTCCTGAAAAGGAAGATCACTGCTGTGTTCAATGAGGTTAACTATACCTGGATTTCCTTCCTTCCGGTTTTCATAACATCTCTCCTCTTGTCCCTTGGGCCTGGCACAGATGCCAGTCCATTGCTCTAGCTCTGTTTCTGCACTATCCCTTTTACTCTCTCCATACATTACACCAATGTAATTAATCCCTTACCTGTAAACCATCTTCTAACTATTGTAATGTGAGAATATATCTGTTTCCAGTTGGCCAGCTAGGATTTATTTTAGAATCTGTATGTTTTTCCTTAAGATTTTGAATCTAGCAGATATTAATGAGATTGGTTACTCCAGAGTAGGGTAAAAATGGAGATATTAATTTTTATTTTACAAGTCACTTCATCCAAAAATTTTTAAACTATTAATTATGGTATAGTTTGCTAACAGCAAGCACAGGTGTAATTATGAAGGCAATGTACATTTGCCTATTATTCTCCCATATTTTGTAGACAGAAGAATATGGAATAATAAATGTTGAAGTTATTAAGAGTATTCTGACAATGTCAAGGATTTTCTCCTTTCATTTGGTTTGGTTAGAGACCAAAGTTCACATTTTATCTAAACCCTGTCTGAACTAACTTAAGCAAAACTTAAAGGCTTTGGTTCACAGAAATGGATTTGAACATTTTTTGGTTTGTTTTTGTTTTGAGGTTTTATTTTGTGAATTCATTTTGCCATCTATTACTTTCACTTAGAAGTTTGGATTTGCTCTCAAAATAGTTTATAGAAATTACTGCCAAAATCATAGAAATTTTAAGCATTTATCAATAGTACAAGAAAAACAACATATTAGTCTATGTAAGGTAATACAGATTTTTGCCTTTTATTTACAAATTTTATTATGAACTTTTCCCATTTATTTCATAATTATTGACTTGATTATCCCTTTCACCCATGAATTTTGTGAGCATAGCATGCTCATCCAGGGTTATTTCTTTTTAAAAAAAAAAGTATTTTATTTATTTGACAAAGAGACAGAGAGACTGTGCACAAGCAGGTGAAGAGGGAGAGGAAGAAGCAGACTCCCTGAGGAGTAGGGAGTCCAATGTGGTGGTCTGTCCCAAGGCCCTGGGATCATGACCTGAGATAAAGGCAGATATTTAACTAACTGAGCCACCCAGGTACTCCTACTTCAATTCTACTTTGACTTTTTAAACAAACTAAGGTATTATTTTTACTGTTTTATACAGTCAACATTTATTCGTTTTAGCCAAAAGTTAAGCATTTTATTTAATAACCATTCCTTTTTGTATTCAGTGCTTTTCTCGGAATTGCCCAGAGCCAAAGTTCAGGTAGGTATTACCCCCTCCTCTGCAGTAGGCTCCTCTTCATGTACTCACTGAAATTATTACTCTCCACAGATACTGACTTTATGTGAATGATCATATCGGAAACCCCACCCAGTTCTGTGCCCCAGCCCTTGCTCCCCTCACCCCTTCTGTGCTGGGATTTGGCCCTACACGAGGTTCACTTGATTAATCAAAGGTATATTTTAGTGCTCCAGAGATGGGCAGATAAACCCTGACTGATCACATCTCCAAAGTATTACTCCTATGGACTTGCACTTTCTTGTCATTTTTGACCTCAGTAAATATTCTTCATTACCTCCACAAAACTAGAGATGAGAAACAATCTTTAAAACTATATTTTAAAACTAAGCAGTATTACAAAACAAAAAATCCTACATTTTAAAAATATAGCTATATTTAAAAACCATATTTTATATAATGCTTAAGCTGTATTTAAGCTTTCCTCTGAATATGTGGCTCACAGTATTGTTGGAAGTACAAGTCTAAACATATATTCTCCTAAATCATGTTGAAAAAAAATTCTGAATCTATATTTTGTACATCTAATATTCTTAGAGATAAATTAACAATGTTCATGAATGCATTCTCAAATATATGCTTCAATACAAATATTTGATAATATAAACACATGTGTGTATTTATATGAAATATTTTTAAAGGTAATAGTTAAAAGAAACAAGTTAATGAGCCAATTAATCATTCCACAAATTGACTAGTTAGTATATTAGCCAGCTGGAGCAATTAATTGGTTTTCAATTAATCGAGTGTTGTGGAACTGTCATGCAGTGAATTGAAAAGTTGAATTGGCATTCTGGTAGCATTCGTTTGCAGAATTAACCTATATCCATCTGATAGGCCTCTCCAGAGATGAATCTTCCTTCTATCTGCAGAATGCAGGTAGACAAGAAGGACAGTTTCCCTTGTTGCAAGGACTAATGGAAGAGAGTTGAGATCCTTAACTGCTCTAACACAAACTTTAAATCTTTTTTTGGTTTTAGTTCCATTTCCCCTCCATCCTCCAAAGGTACTTGTTGAGTCAATTATTCATTTTTGTTGGAGTTTTGGGACATAAATCTACTAGCTTCTTGCTAAGTTTGCTCTGACATAGGCACTTAGGTTTCAACTTCTCATGCTAAGTCCACAGCCACTACTCCAAATCCATTTATCTTTCTAAATTTTGTTGACATCTTTCCTCTGTTATGACCTTTTCTACCATTTGTCTGTTAATGTGGGTTATTTTTTGTAAGAATTCATTCAACCACTGTTTTAAATGAGTTATGAGAGGAATTAGAAGTAAGTGCTTATATAATCCATCAGGTTTAACTGGATGCTTTCTCCACTAGATAACTAACTTTAAAATATATAATAATGCAATGATAAACCTCCTCGAACTGATATACTTTGTACATAATAGTTTTCAAAGATTTTGACATTGTAAATATTAAATTTTATTGTGTTTTTTAAAAATTGTACTTAGATAATTAAAATATTTAATTTTCATATATACATTTAATTTTATTGGAATAATAACTAGTTCCAAGTGGCTTCAAAACCTCTTGGAAATTTAAGCAACATGATATACATTTTAAATATTTTATTTATTTTTAAAAAATATTTTATTTATTTAGTTGACAGACAGAGATGACTAGCAGGCAGAGAGGCAGACAGAGAGAGAGGGGGGAAGCAGGCTCCTTGCTGAGCAGAGAGCCAATGCTGGACTCCATCCCAGGACCCTGGTATCATGACCTGAGCCGAAGGCAGAGGCTTTAACCCACTGAGCCACCCAGGCACCCCATGTTTTAAATATTTTAAGTGCTTGCTTATTTTTTAGGAATAAATATTTTAAGTGCTTGCTTATTTTTTAGGAATAGGGTCTTTCATTAGATTCTCAATCTTCAGGAATTCTGTAACAACAACAAAATTGATATATTGGATAAATAGAATTGGAATTAAAATTCCCAAGTTCTTATCTACTAAGCCCTGGAACCATTCATGAACAATTACCATGCATAAGAAAATTCCAAGGATTATTACATCTCGAATTATATATGTTTAAATTTTCATGGGTTTCACTAGAAAAAATGACTGTCAAGATGTTCTGTTACCAACTGCTACCTAGTATAATCCATCTATGGATAAATATTTGATAAAGTGTGGACTAGATTAGCAGTTATAAATTATTGCACATTATGAAAATGTCCACTGGCTTATTATTTTATCATGTATTTCTTTTGTATAGCTTGCTGTTAAAATACTTAAGTTTTCTCGACTGATGTGAAGTGCTTTAAAATGTATCTCCATCCAAATCTCATTACTGAAATGAGCTGAAAAAAATGTTGCAATTGGTATTTTCAAAAAGTTTTGATGATTTACTGGTTGCAATTATTCATTTATAGTATTTATTTTTTCCATTTGTTAAGTATGTGGCTAAAATTTTTAAAAACTTATTTATAGGTATGTCTAACTGGCTCAGTTGCTTAAATGTCTGCCTTCGGTTCAGGTTGGGATCTGGGATGGAGTCCTGCATGGGCTCCTTGCCTAGCGGGGAGGCTGTTTCTCCCTCTGTCTGCTGCTCCCCCTGCTTGTGCTCTCACTCTTTCTAATAAATAGATAAATAAAATATGTTTAAAGAAACCTATTTATACATATAGTACATAGAATATATTCTTTATTTATTCATTTGAATATCTTCTTCGTTTATTCATACGATTTGTGATTTTACTTTACCACCATGATTAAATTTCATCAACAGGTTTAGTCATGGAGTAAATAAACAGCATGAGAGGGAAATTCTCCTGAGAGAGAAATTAAAAGTGATGTATTTCAAAGCTTTTTATAAAATAAGAAGCTTTTAATTTAAAAACATGCCTATAGTAATGTGATAACTTATGGATAATACTACTTAATTATATCAATCATTAGTAATTTAAGTAGAACAAAATGCTCAAGACTGGTAAATCTAAACTAATTTATTGTAGTTTTTAAGTGTAACATTTTCAGAAGGTATTATATAAAATTTCTAACAAGATGATTTTCATAGCTTCTTTTTTTTTTTTAAAAAAAGATATTATTTATTTATTTGACAGACAGAGATCACAAGTAGGCAGAGAGGCAGGCAGAGAGAGAGAGAGGAGGAAGCAGGCTCCCTGCTGAGCAGAGAGCCCGATGTGGGACTCCATCTCAGGACCCTGAGATCATGACCCGAGCCGAAGGCAGAGGCTTTAACCCACTGAGCCACCCAGGTGCCCCCATAGCTTCTTTTTTAAATGAAATATTATTGCTAAAAAGATATAACAATTTTATATTATAATAAAGGCAAATTGGTATACTCCTTCATTTGTTTATTCTCCTATCCATTTCTAGTTGTATAGTGGTCACATCTTTAAGTCTATTTTTCTTTATTTCATAATTACTTTTGGCAAATGAAAGAAAGCAATATTATTTTTCATTTAATACAATGAGATGAACCACAAGAGTAAAATAGTACAGAAAAGTAAAGAGAAAGAAAGCATGGCTTTGAGTATTCTCACTGGGGGGGAGAATGCTCATTTTATAAGAAAGTGGTGAAAATTTGTTATTTTGGCTAATGATGCTTTCATTTTCTTTCTTGTGGTAATGGTGCTGTAGTTCCTTTTAGAGAACTAGATATATTGCAATTGTCTTCATCTTTTGAGAATTAAGCAAGGTGCCTTGTTTTGTTTTGTTCTGTTTTCCCCCAAGCAAGGCACATGACCCAATTTAGAACAACTAGATACTTGTGCTCCGGGTTTTGAATTTTGCCTTTATTTTCTAAGTGTTTAATAAAGGTAGCTTTGGGGCGCCTGGGTGGCTCAGTGGGTTAAGCCGCTGCCTTCGGCTCAGGTCATGATCTCAGGGTCCTGGGATCGAGTCCCGCATCGGGCTCTCTGCTTGGCAGGGAGCCTGCTTCCTCCTCTCTCTCTGCCTGCTTGTCTGCCTACTTGTGATCTCTCTCTGTCAAATAAATAAATAAAATCTTTAAAAAAAAAAATAAATAAAGGTAGCTTTTATTTGTTTATTTTTTTTCTGTAGTTTGGGCTTAATTTTCTCTTCTTTTTATAGTTTCTTATTGTGGAAGCTGAGATAATGATTAGAGATCTTTTGTAATACAAATATTCAATGCTATAAACGAAACACTGCTTTAGTTGCATTCCACAAATTTTGACATATTGCATTTTTTATATTCCTTCGGATTAAAATATTTTCTAATACATTTTGTGATTTCCTCTCTGATCCGTGAGTCAACTTCCAAATATTGGGAGAGTTTTGCAGTTCGATTTCTATTATTATGTTCTAGTTTAATTCTCTTATGGTCAGAGAACATACCTCATATAATATTAGTTCTCTTAAATTTATTGAGAGTTGTCTTATGTCTCATAATAAAGTCTTTACTTAGTTCTCTGGGTGCCCTTGATAAAAACATGTATTCTTTATTATTGGATGGAGTGTTCTATAAATGTTAATATGGTCAGTTGGTTGATGGTGTTGTTCTAGTCTTCATAGCCTGACTTACTCTCTACTTTTGCTATTAATTATAGAAAATGAGGCATCAACATTTCCAGCTATAATTGTTACCATTAAGATGTCAGGTATTAATATAGCCACTCCAGCTTTACTTTCATTAGGGTTTGCATGGTATGTCATTTGCTATCCTTTTATTTTTAATTATTAAAATCCATTTGTTAAGTGATATTTTTCAGGCAGCGTATAGTTAGCTATTGCCCTTTTAATCTAATCTAGCATTTAATTCAAGCATCTAGACTTTTATATTTAATGTCATTTTTAATATTTTTGGTTTAAATCTCCTATATTATTTGTTTTCTATTTATCTTCTTTTTTTATTCCTTTCTCCATTTTTAAAATTTGGTATTAGGTATTTCTATTATTCTGTTTTATTTTTACGATTAGCTTATTATCTATTACTCATTTTTAATTTTTATTGGTTTCTGTAGGGTTTATAGTATACATTTATCCTATGTATGTCCAAATTTACTGATATTCTCATTTATAAATCTAATCTGCTGTATATCTCTCTAGTATATTTTATATATAAGATGTTTGTATTCTCTAGAAGTTTCATTTGGCATTTTTCTTATCTTAGTTTTTTTCTCTTTATCATGCTCATCTTTACTTCTACCTTATTGAAGATATGAAATGTTTATAATGGATGGCTTTTGAATTTTGAATAAAAAATACAAACACCAAAAATTGTAGGAGCCACACAAATTGTCAGGAGCACCACTGAAATGACTGTCATTATTTTCTAATACCTCGATTGCAAAATCCACCCAGACTACCTTTCCTTAGACCTGATTCTTCACTTAAAAAAAGTTCTGTTAACACATATTTGTTAAGTAAATTAATTTTTTTGCTTAATTTAATTGTAGTAAATTTCCATAGTACATGTTGGAGTTGTAATTGAAATTTTCTAATTAGATTTCATTTGTTATTAAATAACACTTAACCAAAATTCTTATTTACCAGTGATTTGTGCTGTCAGTTTCATAATCCTTTGGTTTAGTGTATGCTTTTTTTATTGATTTCTTTGTATATTCCTCTTCTAATGGGACACTAATATATTTAATGAGATTTTATAATTAATTTTAATGTAGACAGAAATTGTTTCCTCAGACAATTCTTTATTAGATGAATTTTAGCTCTTAAATTCAATTAGTATTTCTGTAGGCCCTTCTGCTCATTTTAAAAATTAATTTTACTTATTTATGTGAGAGAGAGAGAGAGAAAATGAGTGGGGGTGGCACTCAGGGAGAGTGAGAAACAGACTCCCCGCTAAGCAGGGAGCCCAGCGAAGCAGGACTTGAATCCCAGGACCACTGGATCAGGACCTGAGCAGAAGGCAGATGTTTTAACTCACTGAACCACCCAGGCATCCTATTAGATGAATTTTTAAAAATAATTTCTTTATTTCCTTTACATGAATATTTCTCCATGTAGCACAATAATAAAATTATTCTTTAAATTTTGTAAAAACTCTATGTTTAGACTCTCTTTTTAAAATTTCTTAGCTATTCTTATAAAGGTTCTGATAGCTATTTTATAATTTTAATAAAATTGTATTTGAATTTATAGAGGGATTTTTGGTAAACTATCCTCTTTATAGTATTTAAGTACTGTTTTATTTGGAAGAGTTTTTCAGAAAGGTCCTACATATGCTTTCTTATGTTTATTTGTATTGAATTTTTTTACGTGTGACTATTTTAATGAAGCATTTATCATATAAAAACTTGGATCACTTATATGAAAAAGCACAAATACCCAAAATACATGTACATTTGCATATACATAATGATACAATTACAATCATATACGTATAAAAATACATATATATGACCTAGGCTACCTTATTCCCAATAGCTACCTTGGTCAACATTGTACCTTTCCTGGGTACAATTCATTTTTTTTAAAGATATATTTATTTATTTTTAAGAGAGAGAATACAAGCAAGGGAAGGGGTAGAAGGAGAGATTATCATACCCCAAGCAGACTCCTGCTGAGCATGGAGCCCTATGCAGGGCTTGATCTCAAGACCCATGAGACCAGGACCTGAGCCAAAACCAAGAGTCAGGTGTGTAGCCTGCTGAGCCACCTTGGGTACAATTCTTTTCTAATGATTGGTTCTCTTGTCAACATTTTGCCACTCAGCTTCAGAGCTTCCCAAGGTATCAGGTAATGTTTTACTTTCCTAATTTCTTCACCTATAGCATTCCCATGAACACTCCCCTATAAATCTGCCAAGAAAAATGTATCTCTGAGTCCCTTTCCTGGGGAACCTGAAGAACACTAGAATTTACATATCCAGCCAAATATGAACTTTTGGTTTTGATGGTATAACAGGGAAAGGAGTTTACCCCGAGGGCCTCTCTAAGGTGGGATACCAATAGGAAAATTTCTTCACCTTAGGTTTGGACATAATAGTCTATATGTCCAGAGCAAGACTGAAAACAAATTCAAAATGTTCTCAGCCCTTCAAACATAGACACACACACACACATACAATATTCTCATATGAAAGGTAGCTCAGGGGAAAAAATATCTATCCCTATATTATTATGTACATAAACAACTACAGTGAGATTTTCCAAGGCAGGGACTATGTTTTTGACATACTTATATCTCTAATACACTGTCAGAAAGCATTGAATATTTGCCAAATGAACACTTAGAAAGCAAATTCGTTTTGTACCAAGGCCTGAAACTAAACAAATACATTTAAGGTAGTAAAGTACATTTCAGACTTCTATAAAAGCTTATAATGATTAAGTGATAGCATGAGATTTCTTGTTAGCATGGTAATAACAAATCTAACTTTTTCAAGATATTGCCCTGAGCTTCCATGTTAAATAACTAAAGTTAATTAGACAACATGAACACTGTAAATTTTCTTGTTGTTTGAGAAAAAATTTGTAGTAATTTGAGTGAACTAAAGATGGCCTAGTTAAATTACCATAACATCTGGTCATTATACTAACTTCATGCTACAATTTAGATGAGCAACAGAAGGTAAAATTCTTTTTCAAAGGAAAAATAAAGCAATAGCACTCCTTCCTAGAAGATCATTAAAAATTGTCTTAAAACATACACTTCCAGCACATATGTCTCACTAAAGCAATGAAACAACTATAAAGGAAAAAGGTTATTAAGGTCACTGAAAAATCTGAGTGCATAGTGTGTGTGTGTGTTTGTGTGCACGAGCACACGTACTTGCATACATGTGTGTAGTAAAATTTCATTTTCTCATTCCATGAATACTAACTAGATTCAATTCTCTAGAGAGAAACTGAAGAAACTGTATTATTGTTCAGGAAGCAGGAACTGGCGTTTGATAAAAGGCTTCCCTTTCTCTTCTACAATGCATCTGGGACCTTCACAGTTGATTACTGTAATATTTATATAATGTAGCTTTGACGTACAATTGAGGACTATAACACATTTAATACTGGAAAAAGTTGGCTAGCATCAGATATTTTTAATGAACTGGAAGACGGCCTATTTTGTTTCGTCTGAAATCAAGAGAGTGCCAGGTCAATCACTAAACACTACTCAATTTCTTTTAAAAAGAATACTTAGGATTTTTTTTTTCCTTTGGAGGGGGGATGTGGTTTCCAAAACTCCTTCATCATTTTACTGTAAAACACAAATGAAAATGGTGCCTTCTAACAGACCCCATTAACTTGAATATCAGATTGATGGCCTTGCTCTCACGAACATAAAAATAATTGCACTGTGTTGTTTTTAAATCACTGCTTTTGTGTGTGTGTGTGTGTGTGTGCGTGTGTGTGTATGGATATGGAAAGAAATTTTATTACACTGATTTGGAAATCTTAAACATGATGAGAATCCTTTTGTTTTGCCATGCCTCAATTTATTTGCAATAAACACTATTCTATTTTGAATAAATACTATTCAGCTGGGAATTTGAATAAGAAAATTAAAAAGTTTCCACAAAACTGGAAACCTATAAAGGGCTATAAACTAGGTTAATAAACAACTTAATTAGTGCACCAGCTCCAAATTTCCATTCATTGTCTCTTGTTTTTACTGATTATATAACTGATTATATACTGATTATATAACTTATATGTGTTTATTATGGCAATATGGAAGAAATATATTAAGAAAATAAAAATATTTATTAAAATCCAACTTCTCATAAGTTTCATTGGCATCATACATCCCAATAAGATGTATTGAGAAGGGCATATAACCTTTCTGATATTCTTGCCAAAAATGTGCCACATCAATCCAGTTATGAGAAAACATCAGACAATCCAACTTGAGGGATTTTCTGAAAAACAAAAACAAAGACAAAAACAACAACAAAAACAAAACAAAACAAAAAAAAACTTGACCAGTACCTCTCAAAGATGAGAATGTCTTGAAAGATAAGAAAAGACTAAAAGATGCTACAAAGTGTAGGAGGTTGAGAAGACATGAGAATTATGCGAAATGTACAATTCTGATTGAGTTCGTAAAGAGAAAGGACATTAATGAGAAAAAGGGAAAAAATTATTTGAATACAAATAAAGCTTGTTATTTAGTTAATTATATTGTTTTGATTTCCTATGCTCACATTTATACATATGTCCTTGTAGGAGATCTTTTGTGTTATTTTTATAACAGATAACTTTTTAAAAAGCCATTTTTATCTGATTTCTTAGCCTAATTCATCTCCAACCAAAGGAAAACTAAAGTTAACAACTAACTGACTAAGTGGATTTCCTCCAGCACTTTTTTCCATATAACCATAAACAAAAACTGTCTCATTCACACATATACACACACACAAGGATTTAGTATGATTCTTTTGCAATGGTAATATTATATATTGTTCAGACAACATTTTGCCTAACTTTAAAAATGCCTTATGAAGGGGTGACTAGATAACTCATCAGAAGAGCGTCTGACTTTCAATTTTGGCTCAGGTCATGATCTCAGGGTCATGAGATTGAGCCCCACCTTGGGTATGTGCTGAGCATGAAGCCTGCTTAAGATTCTCTCTCTCTCGCTCTGCTCCTCCACCCACTTAACAGCAAATAAATAAATAAATAAATAAAATCTTTGAAAAAAGCACCTCATGTAAATTTCTTCAAGTCAATGGCATAGATATAAGCATTTTTTTAAGGGAAAAATTCCATGTTACACAATAAAAATCAGTATTTTCAACCCCTTCCTATTGATCAACATTTATTTGTCTTCTAATTTTTGTTTTCAACATGTAATTCAAAAATAAACTACATTTTACATTTCTGTGCCTATCGATCCTCTTGTTTTTATGAAATAGATACTCATGAATGGGAGCATTGGAATAAAGAGCATTTTTTACCTATAATTGACTATAATTAATATCACTAAATTGTTTCACTTAAGGGAATGATGCAAATTTCTACAAGTCTACATATACAAGAGCAGCTTCTAATAGTAGGTACTGTAATAAGTGTTATTATCTATTGACATTTTGTATAGGTAATAAGTGACTTTCCATTATTACTTTATGTCTTAAATCAGTTTTGTCCTCAGCTTATAGTGAGATTGAACATCATCTGGTATACTTAGAGTTTATTTAAATGAACTCCTCTTTGAATTGTTAATTTGTATAATTTTCTCTTAGAATATTTATCTTACAGTTTTAAACATGCAGATGATCTTGGAAAACATAGGTATTAATACATTGTCTGCTATCCTTATTTATTTTCTTTTGATTTATATCTTTTACTATATAATTTTAAAATTTGTTTATACATTCAAATAAGGATGTCTTTTCCTTTGTAGCTTCTAGGATTTCAGTCTTAATATTATCTTCCCAGGTACAACATATGTGTGTGTGTGTGTATAAATTTTATATATTATATATATATATAATTTTTTTCTATTTTTTTAACATTAGGCATTTACTACAATGATGACTGGTTAGATAATGCACCCATTTTTGTTGTTGTTTGTTGTCCTCCCTTCTGTAACTTAACCTCCAAATTGTCTAAAGATATTTATTCTACATCTCAAGTAAACCACATGTATTCAAATCTTTGTCCCAGAGACTGGTTCTAGAAGAACCCCCAACTAAGGTATATTATGTATATATTATATATATATATATATAATATATATATGTATACACACACACACACACACACTATTTTTTTTTCTTTTTTATTTTTTTAATTTATTTTCAGCATAACAGTATTCATTGTTTTTGCACCACACCCAGTGCTCCATGCAATCCGTGCCCTCTATAATAACTACCACCTGGTACCCCGACCTCCCACCCCCTGCTCCTTCAAAACCCTCAGATTGTTTTTCAGAGTCCATAGTCTCTCATGGTTCCTCCCCTTCCAATTTCCCCCAACTCCCTTCTCCTCTCTATCTCCCCATGTCCACACACTATTTTTGACTAAGGCTTTTGAGATATATAATTCCTCAGATGTTAGGGAAATGATCAATTCCTAGAATTTAAAAGAAAATGTTTATATTTGCATTTAAAATCAGTCTAAGAGCTGGAAACTCACAGTGGGTTTAAATAAATCAATCATTTCAGCTTCAGCAATAATCCTACTATAGTTGTCTAGCCAGAAGAGTCCTAAATATGAATAAGAACACATTTAACCAACCAAAGTTAGTACATTTAAAAAAAAAAAAAAAAAAGCTTAGCCTATTGCATAAGGAATGTGATTAAGTTTGAAAATACAAATTTTATTAAAGATTTAATTTCATCTGAATTCCAATAATGTGTATCTAATTTCAGACTTATATGTCAAAATGTTTTTTTCTTTATATGCACATTCTTTCACTAAAATACTGATATCATTATAACTTTTATTTTTTATAGTCTAGACCCTATAATCTTGCTTTGAATCTAGTAGATACTCAATATAATGATTAGGTTTTGTGAGGATGCATGTTGAAAGCTGAGACAGAGTGAAAACTAGTGTTTTTGTGCCAAACAACTGAGTATTCAAGCAAAAAGTTCTTGAAGGGAATTAAAAGTGCTACTTTTATGAACATATGAATGATAAGAAAGCAAAACAGCATGACATGAAGAAAGGCTGAGTGGTCCCTATAGATCAAACCAGCCACAACATTCCCTTAGGCAAAGTCTAATCCAGGGCAAGGTCCCAATTCCCTTCAATTCTATGAAAGCTAAGAGGGGGTAGGAAGCTCCAGAAGAAAAATCTGACACTAGCAGAGATTGGTTCATGAGGTTTAAGGAAAGAAGGCATCTCCATTAACAGAAAAGAGCAGGGTGAAGGGGCTAGTGCTGATGTAGAAGCTGCAGCATGTTATCCAAAAGATCTACCTATGATCATTAATGAAAGGGGCTACAGTAAACAACAGATTTTCAGTGTAGATCAAACAGCCTTCTATTGGAAAAAGATACCATCTAGGCCTTTCACAGCTAGAGAGAAGTCAATGCCTGGCTTTAAAGCTTCAAAGGATAGGGTGACATTCTTGTTAAGAGCTAAGGCAGTTGACTTTCAGTTGAAGTCGATGCTAATTTACAATTCTGTAAATCCTAGAGCACTTACGAGTTATGTAAAATCTATTCTGTTTGTGTACTATAAATGGAACAACAAAGCCTGGATGACAGCACATCTGTTTAGAACATGGTTTAATGAATATTTTAAGCCCATTGTGGAGAGCATCTACTCAGAAAAAAAGAAATTCTCTCAAAATATTAGTGCTTATTGACAATACACCTGGTCATCCAAAAGCTCTGATTGAGACGTACGAGATCAATATTATTTTTAGGTCTAGTCACACAACATCCGTTTTGTAGCCCATGAATCAAGGAGTAATTTTGACTTTAAATCTTCCTATTTAAGAATTTATGAAATATATTTTGAAGGCTATAGTTGCCATAGACAATTATTCCTCTGATGGATCTGGGTAAAGTAAATTGAAAACCTAAAGACAATTCACCATTCTAGACGCTATTAAAACATTCATTATTCATAGGAAGAGGTCAAAATATGTTGACATTAACAGGAGTGTGGAAGGTGATTCCAGTCTTCTTGGGTGACTTTGAGGGGTTTAAGACTTAAGGAGGAGGTAACTGCAGATGTGGTGGGCAAAGCAAGAGAGCTGGAATTGAGAGTGGAACCTGAGGATGTACTGAATTGCTATAATCTCATGATAAAATTTTAATGGATGAGGAGTAGCTTCTTATGGGTGAGCAAAGAAAGTGGTTTCTTGAGATGGAATCTATTCCTGATGAAGATGCTATGAAGACTTTTGAAATGACAACAAATGAAATGACAGTTTAGAATACTACATAAACCACTTATTATTATTATTTATTTTAAGTAAGCTCTACACTGAATGTGGGGCCTGAATTCATGATTTCAAGATCAAGAGTTGCATGCTCTACTGACTAAGCCAGCCAGACTCTCCTTACATAAATTATTTAATAAAGCAATAGCTGGGGTTGAGAAGATTAACTCCAATTTTGAAAGAAGTTCTACTGTGAGTAAAATGCTATTAACAGCATCTTATGCTACAGATAAATCATCCCTGAGAGGAAGAATCAATATATTGCCAAACATCATTTTTTTCTTATTTTAAGAAATTGTTGCAGCCACCCCAACCTTCAGCAACCACCATGCTGATCAGTCAGCAGTCATGAACAGTGAGGCAAGACCCTCCACCAACAAAAAAAAATTATGATTTGTTGGAAGTTCAAATGATGGTTAGCATTTTTTAGTGATCAGGTAAATTTAATTAATGCATATGCATTGTTTTTCAGATATAATGCTATTGCATATTTAATAGACTGCAGTAGAGTGGCACCGTAACTTTTATATGCACAAGAAAGCCAAAGAATTAATTTGATTCACTTATTTGTATTACTTTCTTTATTCAGTGGCCTATAAATGAACCCACAATATTTTTGAGGTATGTCTGTACTGCCCTGCTCACCCTATGTGTTCTATTTAAAACTGGAGTCACTCTTCATGTCTCAGTCTCACATTCCTTCAAAGATAGGCCACTGGCAGTGTGCTTCTTTACATCTTAAAATTCCCCAATATGCAAACTTTCACACACAACTTTAAAAGTTGTGAAGGAGAAATCAAACAATCAGGACTATATGGGTTTTGATTAAATATAAGATCAAGGGAAGAGGTAAGTCTTTATGTTGCCCAATATTTCTAAGTTAATCAAAAGTAATATCCGTCATTACATTCCCAACACTGGTGTTAATGTGTATTATATGGTATATGTTCAAATAATTATTATGGTATGAAGTCACTGCGTTGACCTTGTACTTATAGTTAATTAATTCATTAAGAATTTATAGGGGTTCCTGTGTGGCTCAGTCAATTAAGTGTCTGCCTTCTGCTCAAATCATGATCCCAGGGTCCTGGGACTGAACACTGCATCAGGCTCCCTACTCAGTGGAGAGCCTGCTTCTCCCCTCTCCCTCTGCCTGCCACTCTGCCTGCTTGTGCTCTCTCTCTCTGTCAAATAAAGAAATAAAATCCCCCCCGCAAAAAGAATATCAAAACTTACTATGAGTGGGGCTCTGTGTTAAGTTTATTAGAAATAAACTAAGTATGAAACAGAGTCCTGGGCTTCCAAAAACCAGAGTCAAGTGAGAATGATATGGCTGCTTTCTTGGGTAGTATAATAACTGCTTTTCCATATTGAGAAGTTGGTAAGGTTTGGATTTAGTTATATGGGATCTTGGTAATTATATAACATTACCAAATTCTAAGTAGATAGCTCTAAGCTGAATAAGAAAGAGTTAAATCTCTGAGGCAGCCACTATGACATTTCTCCATTTTATTGCCAAGATATTTATTTAAATAAATACAATGGAACAAATGAATCAAAGAGCTATTGAATCAAAATTGAGACTTGGCACTATTTATTTCTTAATTAAATTTTTACAGATCATTGCCTTTAGAGTAGCAAGTATAATTTATGATTAATTATGAAAACAATTTCCACAGATTCATGTCTCTTTTGAGCAATATATTGGGAGATCATTGAATATGAAACCCCAGGAAGCAAAGTCCATGAATGTTAACAATTTAGAAGCTGAGGAATTACTATTGTTTTAAACTAAATTGACATTCCTCACTTGTCTAAATTAACATTTACTGACTTCTTTCTTTTGTTTTCTTTCATAAGTGGCTCTTGTTTAAAGAAATGGGTTCTTTTAAAAAAAAAATGCAGCAACTTTTGTAAAATTTGTACCAGATAATAAAATTAAAACAATATTAAACCAAAATTATTTCTGAGGTGACCAACTTACATGTAGTTAAACTCATATGAACATGAAGCATGCCTTAATTTAAATTATATTATTTCTAATTTCAATAAAGGAAAAGGAAACAAAATGGATATAACTTAAGTCCTTCCTAATTTACACTGGTTTTCTTATAAAAATATCAAAATTATTGATAATTGCTAATGCTGATTTTTACTTTAATTCCAAATTAAAGAAAAGATGCAAAAATAATAAATAAACTCTCATATATCCCCTATCCAGATTAACCAGTTATTTATATTTGGCTCTTAATCTTCTCTCTTCCTTTCATGCTAGATAATTATATCCAGTATCTATATGGTTAGATATATAAAGTGAAAATAGTGAAGATATAAGTATCTATCATTTATATATCTAGAAATAGATGAAATTTTTTTTAGAAATAGATGAAATTTTTTTTAAAAAACTTGAAAGTAAATTGAAATTATCATGTGCCTTTACCCCTACATACTTCAAAACATATTTCCAAATCAAGGTTTTTCTTTTGAATAAATATTTTAATGTGTTTAACCATCTTATCTGGAAATTTAATTATGCACAGTATTTATAAACTTCGAATTTTGTCAAATGTCCCAATATATTGTTTTTATCAGGTTTTATTTTATTTTTTCAAAGAGTTTATTTATTTATTTGACAGACAAAGATCACAAGTAGGCAGAGAGGCAGGCAGAGAAAGAGGGGGAAGCAGGCTCCCTGTTGAGCCAGAGAGCCTGATGCTGGGCTCAATCCGAGGACCCTGAGATCATGATCTGAGCCGAAGGCAGAGGCTTAACCCACTGAGCCACCCAGGCGCCCCATGTTTTTATCAGGTTTTAGATCAAATCCAAGATCACGCATTTTATTTACTTTTATGATCCTTTAGTCTTCTTTAATTTGGAACATTTAATCTTTTTTGTCTTTTTAACTTTAATATTTTTAGAGTACAAATTCACTATTTTGTAGAAGGTCCTAATTTTTTTTTTTTTTTTTTTTTTTTTTTTTTTTGTAACCCGATATTATTTTTTTTTTTTTTTTTTTTTTTTTTGTCAAGGGTAGCCCCAAAGTAATGAATCTGTCTTAGGTTCTAGCTTTAGGAGGTACATGATCAGTGTTTGTCCCCTTATAGAGAATGGTTGGGTTTGATCATCTGTTTAAGGTAAGGTCGACCTAATCTCTTCACTGAGGATTTATTATGGATTCTTTAGAAATTAATAACTAATTTATGGGTATATATTTTAGGACTACTTAAATATCTTGCTTCTCATCAAACTTTCATCAATTACTTTTAGCATCTAACAATGATTATCTAACCACTTTAGTCCTTCTGTATTTAATAGCAAGCATTCTATTCTAAGAAAGTGTTTTCCAATTTCTTCTGTGCATTTATTTATGCATATTTGGCCAGTGAGAGGCTCTTCAGGTTGACTCCATTAAAATTCCGTGTGTGTGTATGTATTAGAAATTACTTATATATAACAAAACATATACAATTATACGTAATATGTAATTATTATATGTGTACATATATTGTATGTATACAGAATACATGCAATTCTATATAATACAGTATATATCACATGTAATGTATAAGTATAATATATAACTATACCTTATATATGATATATGTGACATAATATAATGTAATATAATAATACAATATTATCCAGAATATTAAAGAAATTCACAGGTTGTAATAATTGAGAGAACTCTCAAGACTTGATAGAGCATAATTATATAAAGCTTTAGTCAAAGTAATGTACGTATAATTGAAAAAGAAAGTATACATAAGTATTTAGATTCAAGGCACTTTACTACCTCTATGGTGTCATTGGTCATAAAGGGAACACTTTGTGTCTGGATTATCAACTATCAAGATATGTGTGAGGAATCTTTGTTTCAGGAGAATTTGGGAAATATTTCAAGTAGAGTCTTTTTTTATTTTTAAGATTTTATTTATTTATTTGACAGAGATCACAAGTAGGCTGAGAGGCAGGTGGAGAGAGATAGGGCGAAGCAGGCTCCCTGCTGAGCAGAGAGCCTGATGGGGGGCTTGATCCCAGGACCCTGAGATCACGACCTGAGCTGAAAGCAGAGGCTTAACCCACTGAGCCACCCAGATGCCCTCAAGTAGAGTCTTTGATGCCCTATTGATAAGGTTGCCTGAATTAGCATACAAAATATAAGATCCCTGTTAAATTTCAATTTCAGAAAAACAATGTTCTTTTTTTTCTATACATGTTAGTGCCAGATAATGTATGATTATCCTGTATTTTATCTTGTAAATCTACTTACTGTTCAAGTAGCCAAACTAATCAGCAAACCAATTAAAGTAAGTTGTAAGACATCAATTGACACATCCTTAAATGATATAAACATACTTGCCATAGGTGTCACCAGGGGTATTTCAAAATTTAAACCATATATTATACATTACTTGGAACACATCTCAGCCTTATCTTAATCTAAACGTCAGTACCAGAATTCTAAAAGTCCTTATAGATAAACATAAGGCTATTCCAGACAAAACTAAAAGACAAATCTACCTCCTGCAGAAGTCCTACAACTTAATAACACACTTTTAAATAGCCCATGGGTCAAAAATAAATCAAAAGAATATCAGAAAGTATTTTGGACTGAGGGATTTTGGAACACAAGTATTTGCCCATCTTTGTTCATTGGTTTGTCTTTACATTATTGAGATATATATGCTTTAGGTTAAAATTACTCTTTATTAGCTTCTAAGGTAACAGTTTAGATCACTGACTTTGATCATTTTTCTCAATAATATAAGCATTTAAAGCTATAAATTTCCCTCTACATACTGCTTTAGTAGTAGTACACAAATATAAGTATTTCCATTTTTACATCTTGCAATACTTCCTGATTTCCTTTGTAACATTTTCAACTCATGGGCTATTTAGAAATGTATTTTTACATCTAAGTGTTTATTTATTTTCTAAATATATCATTGTCATTGATTTTTAATATCATTGTCTTTATAGCACATGTAATAAGATTTAAGTTCCTATTTTTCATTATTTGAAATTTAAAAAGTTATAATGGGTCACAATCAAACCAAAGGAATAACAAATTTCCTAACATATCTGCAGTCTAACAAAGTATCTGTATAAAGATTAAACTATCAAAATAGCATATATAAGATGTGTAGCATATTGCTTCCTGATGACCAAACAAGTAATATGCTTTTAAGAAATTGAGTCATAAAAAATGAAAAAGAATGAAGTGAGAAAATATAACTAAGGACAATTAGAAATCAGGATGATTATATACAGAAAAAATAATTGTCAACATATCCTAGGAGCTGAAAATCCCATAATCTCATGGAGATTGCCCAAAAAACATTTGTAAAATAAGAATAAGGATAGAGAATATGAACTGAAGAATATATATTTTAATACATTTTAAAAGTTACGATAATTAAAGGAATGTAGCTCTGAAACCAAAACTGACCAATAAAAATGTGGAACTAACTAGATAATAATTGAGCAGACACAATACTTAGCAATTTATTCTGAGGTAATAATTAAAGAGGAATGTAAGTCTATCAATGTTAAAATTATTTAAAATAACAATAAACTAAATGTAATTCAAATTCTACATAAAAGCATGTCAGGGTTTATTGAAGTATCTTTAACTACTTCATAAGTTATTCTACAGGTTTTAATAATGTTTTCAAAACATATTTAATGTCAGAAATATTAAGATGTAATATTTGAGAAAAATTATTGTAGTAAAAGCTATCACATTTTCAGAATATTGTAATAACAATTTTACATATACATAATATAAGATCTGATATTAATCACAGTTCCAGGGTATGGCTATCACAAATATTTTTTTCTCTTTTGTTTGATTTTTCTTTTTAATTTTCCAAAAAGAAAAAAAAGATAAAGGTAAAAGAAAAAAGGCAAAATGTTTCCACTAACAAATGACTAATCAAAAAAGATTTGCTAAAGAATAAGTCTGAGGATTAGAGACAGTAACTGATTTACAATATGAATATATACAGATGTACTTAAAATATGTTATAGTAAAATATGTTTCCAAGTATCTATGCAACTCTCAGGAAAAACTGAGTCAGTTTTAAAACTGAGTGATAAGTAGATGAACTTGCTTTCTGAAGTAGGCACATATATAAAAACCCTTACTTTTAGGGGCTAAATGTAAGGGCTTTTACATAAGATAAACCTCACCGTAGACAATCTAGGATTATCAATATGTAAATCGATGTTCTGGTAAAGTATACAGCTAATTCTTGTGTTCCCTGGTTCTGGCACTTTGGACACAATAGAGTTCACACCAGTACATAAGGATACCAAGTCCCATGAACTTTGGATGTTTTCAAGACAACAGGTTAACTCTGGAATTCCCATCTCTACACCCCTCTGTTACTCTCCTTTCTTCTTTGCCAAATGCCTCCTCAAGTAGGACGTAATGTAATACAGATTGGTTTTAAGGCTTCAGTATAACAACAGTATAGGTCAGTGTTTTCTTTTTGATTTTCACTTTTATTATTTCCTGGTGGTGTTTTTGTTATGTTATTTTGTACTGTAAAGGGAAGTGGGTAAATTCGAATGAAAACATCTCATGTTCCATAAAATCTGAGTAAATTATAGCACATTTTAAATAAAAAGGACCTATAAAGAAGGGAGATGCATAAAACAATTACCAGTTTCATAATTAATTTGAATATGCTTTCATCAGTGAATTATCTCAGTCTTTCCCAAATGTTTCATTCTAGGAAACACCTGAATTTAAAATGTGGTGTCTATAATATCTAGTGGGGAATAGTAAACTTATATTTTCCTAGGTTTCATTCATGGGACACTCCAGTCTCCAGAGCCATCCAACTGAGGCTACATCAGAGAACACTGTAATTTTCTTTTAAGAGTAGGAAAATCGTGATTTTATTACATATATAATAGATGTAAATTACATAGACTTAGGTAAGATCTGGAAGCACTGGGCACCCATTAACAAAAGACACATTTCTACACGTGTTTTGAAATAATTTACATGACTCTGGAGACCTCTGCATATGGTAACAAATAAGGGAAATCACAGATTAATGAGTTCCTACTAGATATGAATCTCAAAACACCAACTCATACTGAAAGAAAAATATGGGAGTAGAAAAAAACTGGAGTAACTTTAAAGCACACAGTACTCTTCAAAATTCATTCACACGCCCCAGGGGGGGTTTTCTTATGCTGACAATGAATAAATAAATTATAGACAAGAGAAGCAAAATTCTGTTTTTTAAACAATGGTAAACAATTATATATATAAACAACATATTCATATTATCAATAAGGCACTCTGACTTTTCCCAAATAATATAATTTTAATCACAAAGAGCTAATACGTATTTTTTCCACAATCATTAAATACAGGTATGGCAGAAGAAAAAAGAATCCTTAAGCTCTAGTCTATTTTATATTTGCTTTTTGCCATAAGCTTAAAAGCCAATTTTTTTTAAAGTTCTGATTCTTAATATTTTTTAACTAAAAACCTGCCATGTGCATGCATCTTGAAATGCTTAACTTTATGTGTTCATTTATATTGCTAATAGTTTTCCTGCTGTGACTTCTAAAATTTTAAGTGTCTTTGCATCATGCCAAGATACTTCTTATATAATCTTATCATTGCTGGAGACTCTTTTTATTTTTTTTTTTTTTGTGGAAAGTTTACACATTTTATGCTTTAATCTCTTCAATTTCAATTATTTCTCTCGTATATAAAACACTCTTTCCCTCTCTCTTCTCAATCTTCTATTTCACCAACAGATAATATCAGATTTGAGTTCTTTAATGATTTCACACACTATTTCATGCTTAGGATTGTTTTCAATATTCCAATTTTTCATGAATTGGTGATAATTGAAAACATTTTTGCTCACTTATTCATTAGGTTTTATATGCTTTAAAATCTCCAAATTAGTCATTTAAGGGAAGTAAATATTATGAATCTTTACTATTATGTTTTACTGAATATATTCCATATACTGGTTATGTCTGTTCACTTGTCCTGCCTGCCTGCCTGCCTTCCTTCCTAATTTTTCAATGAGTATCTACTATATAGCAGATTCTCTTGTGAGGAGTTTAAAGATTAACAAATCAAAAACCATAAGAACCTTATGATAATGCAAAATGAATCACTGTTTACAAGGCAGAAAAAAATCACTTTATATATGTGTGGATTAGAGGAGGGAAGGAAATGTGATTCTAGGCAGAAGGCCCAGCATGAACTGAAGCCATATTCTAGAAACATATGTAGTTTGGTGTGGCTGGGTGCAGGGTACAACTTGTTTTGACAAAAACCGAATAGCATCTTATACTCTCTGTCTTCCAGGAAAGGATGAATATAAAAATACATGTCTTACACATAGATTTAATAAATACATGTCTAGTGCAGAGAACCCAAAGAACAATCTGTATCTATGAAAAATGCATTTCCAAATAATGTGACTAATGAGGTGTTCAACCTAATAAATTAATGCTATTCCTTTGCTTAAATTTCAGATATTTTCTTCAGCTACTTTATCAGTGACATGCCTAAGGTTCAACATAAAAACATTTGGTAGAATTTAAAAAATTTATCTGAAATTGTATAAAATTCTTATTTAATGCCAATCACAATCAAATTCAATCCATCTTTTTGACAGTTGATCGGCCTGGTAAAAGTATTTCAGAAAAAAAAAAAAAAAAACACCAGTTTCCAATAAGATCTGAATGACTTGTCTCATGTAGAAAAAGCAAAGGTGCCTAAGCTTGGGGCATGGGTAAGACATTAATTACAGCTGATGTTGGCCTTTACACGGGGCATATGCCAAGTTCTCTTGGGGGATCACAATGTCTACTATATTTTATTTTCAGTTTAGAAACTGAACTGGATGGGGGCTGGACTTGCCACATCATCACCTGCCTTGAAGCATAGGCTTTTACTGAGAAAAGCCAACATATAGCATGCTATATTGCATAGTGGAAAGAGCAGTGATTTAAAATTCCAGGCACATTAAAAAATAAAATGAAATTCCAGGAACATTTATATTAAAGCATGCAATCCCAACCATCATACACATTTAATTTTTCTTACTATTTTTGAAAACTGAAAAAGACATAAGAGTCATGGATAGAAAAGGGAAGTGTTGAAGTGCCTGGGTGGCTCAGTTGGTTAAGCACCTGTCTTTGGCTCAAGTCATGATCCCAGGATCCTCGGATCAAGCCCCATGTCAGGCTCCCTGCTCAGTGGAGAGCTTGCTTCTCACTTTCCTTCTGCTTCTCCACCGCCCACTGGTGCTTTCTCCTTCACTCTCTATCTCAAATAAGTAAATAAAATCCTTTAAAAAGGAGGGGTGTCTTTTTAACTAAATAGTATTCTTAAGTTTTCTTCTGAATGTTACCACATTAGAAAACCATCCAATGTGTTCTCTGAAGTCAGTAAGTTATGTCTTAGCAATCTTTGTACATTCATAACTTGGAGGTAAACCTGGAACATGAACAATTCAGAAATTTTTCACTGGTTGAGCAAATTTAAGTATTTTTTTTCTCAAATATCTACTATAGTCTAAATTTCCAAAGAAGTATTAAGAATTCTAGAGCGTGTAATCAAGCAATAACAACAACAACAAAAAGAGGCATCCAAATTGGTTAGGAAGAAGTAAAATTTTCACTATTTGCAGATGACATGATACTATATACAGAAAACCGAAAAGACTCCACCAAAAAACATAAATTTGTTTATAATTTCCAGTGGAAATCATAAACAAATTCCATAAAATCACAAGATACAAAATAAATGTACAGAAATCTGTTGCATTTCTATATACTAACAATGAAGCAGCAGAAAAAGACATTAAGGAAATTGACCATTTATGGTTGCACCAAAAATTAATAAAATATCAAGGAATAAATCTAAACAAAAAAGGTAAAAGAACTATACTCTGAAAACTATAAAAACTGATGGAAGAAATTAAAGAGGACTCAAAGAAATAGACATCCCATGTTCATGTTGAAGAAAATATATTGTTAAATGTTTATATTACCAAAAGCAGTCTACATATTTAATGCAATCCCTATCAAAATATCAGGAACATTTTTCACAGAGCTAAAACAAAGAATCCTAAAATTTGTATGGAAACACAAAAGACCTTGAATAGCCAAAGCAATCTTAAAAAGAAAAGCAAAGCTAGAGGTATCATAAATCCAGACTTCAAGTTATATTAAAAAGCTGTAGTAACCAAAAGAGTATGGTATTGGCACAAAAATCGACACATAGATCAAAGGAACAGAATAGAAAACACAGAAATAAACTCTTAATTATATGGTCATTTAATCTTCAACAAAAGAGGAAACAATATGCGATGAGAAAATAGTCTCTTCAACAAATGATGTTGGGAAAAACTAGACAGCAACATGCAACAAGAATGAAACTGGACCGCTTTCTTACACTATGCATAAAAATAAACTCAAAATGGATGAATGACCTAAATGTGAGACCTGAAACCATAAATTCCTTAGAAGAGTTCACAGGTAGTAATTTTTCTGCCTTTGGCCATAGCATAGAACCTAGAGAGGTTCTCTGAAGCAAGGGAAATAAAA
This sequence comes from Mustela nigripes, assembly GCF_022355385.1. Lineage (NCBI taxonomy): Eukaryota > Metazoa > Chordata > Mammalia > Carnivora > Mustelidae > Mustela > Mustela nigripes. The sequence continues at coordinate 34,898,109 of NC_081562.1, read as the reverse complement.
GCAAAAATAAACTACTAGAACTATATCAAAATAAAAAGCTTCTGGGGGTATTTATGCCTGCTTCAGTTTGTTAAGTGTCTGACTTCAACTCAGGTTATGATCTCAGTGCCCCAAGATGAGCCCGTGTTAGGCTTTGTGCTCAGTAGAGAATCTGCTTGCCCATCTCCTTATGCTCCCCTCATGCTCTGTGTTCTCTCTCTCACCTAAATAAAAAGCATTAAAAATATAAAAAATAAAAAGCTTCTGCACACACATACACACACATACACAAACCAACTATAGGCACCTATGGAATGGGAGAAGATATTCGATAAAGGTTATTATCCAAAATATATAAAGAACTGATACAACTCAATGCCCAAAAAACAAATAATCTAAAAAATGGGCAGAAGACATGAACAGACATTTCTTCAAAGAAGACATACAGATGGCCAACAGATATGTGAACAAAAGCTCACCAACACTCATCATCAGGGAAATACAAATCAAAACTAAAATGAGATACTACCTCACACCTGTCAGAATGGCGAAAATCAAACAGAAAACAATGGGTATTGGTGAGGACATGGAGAAAAAGAAACACTTGTGCACTGTTGGTGGGAATGCAAACTGGTGCAGCCACTGTGAAAAACAGTATGAAACTTCCTTAAAAGTTAATAATAGAGCTACCCTACAACTCTGGCAATCTCACTACTAGGTATTTACCCAAAGAATATAAAAACACTAATCCAAAGGGATATATGCACTCCTATGTTTATTGTAGCATTAATTACAATAGCCAAGATACGGAAGCAGCCCAATTATCAATCAGCTGACGAATGGATAAAGAAGATGTGAGATAGATAGATAGATATAGATATAGGTATATAATGGAAATTATTTAGCCTTAAAAAAAGAATGAAATCTTGCCATTTGCAAGGATATGGATAATGCTAGAGAGTATAATGCTAAGTGAAATAAGTTAGAGAAGGACAAATACCATTTGATTTCACTCACGTGGAATTTAAGAAATTAAAAAACAAAAAGCAATGGGGTAAAAAAAAGAAACAAACAAACCCCCCCCCCCCCGACTTTTAGCTATAGATAACAAACTCCTGGTTAGCAGAAGGCAGGGAGCTGGGGGGATGGGTGAAATAGGTGATGGGGATTAAGAACTGCACTTGTCATGATGGGCACTGGGGGATTAAAATTAAAAAAAAAAAATCTAGAACCTAATCCTCATTTCCTATATCTTTTATATGGCCCATTAAAACATTAATGTTTGAACAGCAGTGGGTGGAAATGCAATTTAGGGCAGGGCTAGCAGTCTTATCCTGGGTAAAGTCAAATGAGTAATAAACCTCCTCCTTCAGGGCAATGCAGCTAAGTATAGCAAACTGCAGGTTTGCTGATGAGTATCAGTGGGTTTAGAGCTTCACATGTAAGTCCTATATGTGTGTATGGTATGAAATTAACAATAGCAGAAATTAAATACCAGAATAAATATTATTTATAATAAATTATTATATTAATATTATTATATCATTACATTACTATAATAAATTTGTAATAAGTAAATACCAGACACTAAGCCAGAGACAATGTAGGGTGTTTACCTAGAGCGAGTAGAACCCTTAACTCTGGTAGTAGAATATATATCACACATTTTTGTGTGAGAATCTAAAATAAAATAATTTCTTTGAAATTAATTTGTAAATTGTATGAATAACAATGCTATACTTCCTTTTTAAAAAAATATTCTTAGGAAACCTAGTTTTCTCCTTATCTCCTTTTTTTTTTTTTTTTTTTTTAATGAGAGATCCATTCTTTGACTTTAATATGACATTCCTGCTTCTATCATGGATACAACAATTTTTGTGCATGTTCTTAGTTTAAACCAAAATATGGTTTGGTATATACTTTGATAATGTAAAACTTTCTATGAATTTTGTTATTACTTCTCACAGGGATGATACACTAGTTAAATGGTGGCAGACTTGGGTAAATTAAAAACAGTAACATTTTCAAAAGAATTTATTATGAGAAATTCTATACTTCCATTCATCCAGTTTTAGCAATAGAAATTAGAAAATGAAAATACTCTAACCACAAAGGATTAAATGCTGAAATAGGAGACAGCTTTATGAAATCATTTATAAATGATTTATAAATCTGTTATTCACAGACTTTCATTCATTTTTTGGATTGTTTTAAATTCTATTGAAGTAGAGCACAAGACAAAATCGAGTGTAAGTTACAAAGGTACAGATAAATCTTCATAAAGTGAACTTCGCTGTTTAATTAGTACCCACATTAAGAAATAAAATATTTACAAAACCCCAAAATTTCCTTCATTATTCCTTTATCTCTAGTCCATTTCTCTCCCACAGTGAAACCTAACAAGTTTGAGTTTTAAAAAGCATAGAAGGATGAAAAAAAAGGCTTTGAGTTTACAATTTGTTAGGGCAGGGTAGGGAGTTGAAACAGGAGAGCCCAGCTAAAGAAGGGCTATTGCTCAATAAATGACAAACTTTACCACCACCACAACAGCACACAATTCAATCCACAAAGGGGAATTATATGTATTGGTCTTAAAATGAAAATGAGACTCCCCTGAAAATTTGAAATCATAATTACCCCTCATGAGGGTTCAAAGCTCAGATGCATGTTATCTGAATCTCCAAAATAAATTATAGCCAAGAAACTTTCTGAAAACTTATCAAGTGGTTTGCACCTTATAGCGGATTGTAATTTCCAAATGGCCTCACCAATGCATTTCCTGTTCCACAGCCTCTTCTAACAAAACCCTCTCGTCTTCAACTGGATATATCTCTTAAACTTCATGTCACAGAGCATGGCAGAAATGACACCATGCGACTTCTGAGGAGAGGTCATAAGAGGTAATACGAAACCTAGCTGTATCACTTAGGACAGGTACCTTTGGAATTCTAAGGGGCAATATAAGAAATATGGGTAGCCTGAAGATTTTAGGTTGGAGAGAACACACAGAGAGCTAACTGAGGAAGTCCAACTGTTCTAGTCCCCAGCTGTTTGAGTTTTCTAATGCGGGTACTATGCATGTGAGTGAGCCTTCAGATGAATCCAGCCACTGAGCTACCCAGGAAGCTGGCCAAAGTAACACAACCTTCTGAATGAATATGGCATCAAACAAAATGTCCTGGTGTTTCTGTGAATTCTCAGATTCACAGAACCCAACACATCCTAAACAATACCAATTATATAGAAACTATATTGCATCCAAGTCAAGGAGAACATCTTAACCTCAACACAGAATAGAATTGCTTAGGAGAGAAGATCAGTGAGACTGATAGCTGACTTCTCAGCAACGACACAGATGGCAGAAAAAAGAATATCTTTTAAGTGCTAAAGAAAAATATCACACCTCCAATATGTATACACTGAGGTTATACATGATATTAAATAATATCAAATTTTATAGGTTACATCATCTTCATAGAACTCATATCACTTACTTCATACATTTAAAAGAAAAAAGACTAAAAATAATAACCTTGTGTCCATATTTAAGTGCTACAGACAAAATAGAGTGATGCAAAAAGTTAAGAAGTTTAATGGTGAAGATGAGCAGTAATCAATGGATTAAATAAAATGGATTAAAATCAACAAATAGAGAAAATAAACAAACTAGAAGTTTCATCTTTGAAAAGTTGGACAATATCTAGCAAACTCTCAAAAATGTCATGAGGAAAAATAAAAACCCACCAGAGAAACACTTTTAAGTATTAAAAATGGAAAGAAGAAATGACTATAAAAACAGTAGCAAACATGAAAAACAAATGTGCTCTAAAAGTATGCATTATATGATTCAAATAGATTGACATCAATAAGAGGGAAAATTTATAATGCATTATTTATTTGAAATGAACTAAATAAGAAGAAATGATAATATATTTTATTGAGTAAGAAAGAAAGGAAATTTCAAATACTATGTTATGTTTTGTTATTAGCTATTTGATTCACAAGTATTCACAATCTCTTTTATATTATATATTATGTTTATTCTATTTTATGTATGAAATAGTTCCTGAAATGTTTAAGAGATAATTTTCTTAGAGTGTAAGAGCACATTCATTTTTAATCTAATCATGTGTTTTTTATTTTCATTTCAGAAAATATCACAGTTATGCATCTTTGCAATTAGATACCTACGTTGGAGGTAGAAGGAAATGTGACTGTTAATATTAGTTATGATTATTCACATTGCAGAAAACAACTTGTACCTTAAATATTTAACCTAAAACTATTCTATTTTATAATTCTCTTCATGACAAAAGAGAAGATTTAATTATTTTAAGCAAACTAAAACCTTCTTCCTGGCTAAAAAAAATTAATCATGTTTTTATTGGGATAGGTCATATAGCAAGTATTCCATAACTAGAATTTTAATATAAAATAATTTTATTTTAATATTTAATACTAATATTATTTAATATTTCTCCAATCAGTTTGTTCAGGCAATTTCCTGTGAGGTTTCAGTGGGCAGTTTTCATTTTTCTCAACTTTTCTTAATGATCCAGAAATTTAAAAGGGGTTATGACATATTCAATACATTTGTTCAGACCTTGAAATATTCAAATAATAGAAAATATGCCTTTGTAAAGCACAGGCATGTTAGTCTTTGATACTTTTATGGTTTAGACTACTTTATGATTTTCTCTCAATAAAAGCCATAAAATTAAAATGACCATGCAAGGGTTTATGAAGCGCCTCTGACCCAACATGGTGAAGCTAATGTTAGCAAAATTGTTTCCTGAATCTGCTAAAATACCTGGAGGGAACTATTTTACAATAAATGGGCAGACAGGAGGTCTGGAAAATTCATTTTTAGGGAAACCCCTCATCTGGCAGCTGCACATAGAAAGAAGTGTCAGTGTCCACAAATTATATTTTAAATATTGCAAAACATAGGTCAAACAACACCTTAGCTATCATACTGTGGAGAGAAACAAATGATAAAGACCTTGACAAAAATAAAAGTATAATTACAATGGAAACCATGAACAATAATAGGTACTAGTTCATTACTCAAGTTCCATCACTCATTGCATTTTTTTCTAATAGTAGAGATAAAAATGAATGATAAAAACATTGGCTCATTGGATTAAGTTCCTCTCGCCATTATTTCTTTCCTAAAAATAAAAAAAAAATTGCATCATCTAAAACATCTGAATTTAGGGGCATGAGATCTATGTTCAAATTATATTAAAATTTTTCTCTGAGCATCCTAATAGATTGACTCTCCGCAGTACACATTTTTATATAAGGGGATTGAAACTGACATATCTTGCTCATATATACAGTCTATGTGACCACAGAAGTCTTATAATCATTGGCTCTGTTTTGTTCTTTGAGGGAAGCAGAGATCAGAGGTTTGAGGCAGGAAGGCAATATGATATAATAATGAATGGGGTCAGTCACTGTTTTGAGTATTATCTACCACCTGGCTTTCAAATGTTTTATTCTATAATTATCATCATGGTCATTATATTACTTATTATTTAGTCATTATCAAGGAAACTCTGGGTATCAGTGGCTTAAACAAATTAGTTTTTTTTTCTTATTTTTATCAAGTGACAAGAAGAGATGGTTATGATAATAGCTATAGGCGCTCAATATTCTTGCATTCTTCTGTATCTGTGATTCTTACAGGCTCTCCCAGAGATCCTAAGAAGACCACCATGGCTCCAGTAAAAATAACCTTGAGTCACAGGAAGAGGGGATTGTCCCTTTTATATGGAAACAAGTTTTCTCATGAGTATCCCTTGTGGATTTTCATATACATCTTATTGTTCAGAATTATGTCATGTGATCCCCTCCGCAAGGGTAATGTTAGACCCGGACCGTGAGACCTGACTATTCTAGCCTCCACTGCTGGCAGATGGGAGAGGCAGAACATCCTTGGGGATGGAAATTGATTAGCCAACCACTAGGATCTGCTGAAGTCATCAAAAGTTATTTATTCATTCAATATATACTTGTTGAGTGTTAAGTATTATTTTAGGCTCTATTTAAGTAACCTATATACATATGTTAATTGACTACTTAGTATTTACAAAACATCTTTTTATAAATTCAAAGTAATTTTTTAAACTCTAGAAAACATACACCACTTCAAGAATTATAATAGAAGCTTGCAATATACAGTTTTTAAAAAATATGCTTTCAAAAACTATACCTAAGCATTCTGGAAAATGTTATGAAAACAGATATTGCAGTTTAAATAGTACTACACTAGAACACATAAGTATTTATAGAAAACTTACAGATCTATAGATGTTTCTGTGAGAACATAAAGGGACTAATGCACCCATGATGCATTGGACAGATGGCTTAACAACGTGCTATCAGGCATTATAACTTTTATATATTTGTTGATTCTTTGCTATTGCCATTAAATCTGTTTTTCTTACTGAGACAATAGAATAGACAAGGTAGATGTCAATAACTCTTTTATTCCTGTGAGAAAATACTAGGCAGTAAAAAAGAGAAAATTAATGGGGATAATTTACATATTACATATATGTTCCTGAAAGCATATAAAGGAATAATAAGAATAGTATCATCTCATAACAGCATTTTTATTTGTTCATTTGGCAAAAGTGTTTATTTGGCAATTTTAAAACAAATGTTTATTATGTTTAAGTTATGTAATTTTTCAGTTCTGATCTCATCTAATAATATTAAAGAGTTGAAGCAAATTCATTTCTTCTTTTGAATCTGAAAAAAGCCACTTTTGGAAGATTCTAAAATGAAAAAAATGCTATAAATGTGTTTTACTAAATTGTCTTTTTTTAATATGTATTTTGAATGGCTATAACAATGTGTAATGTAAAACTTTATTATTAATTTTATCTCTCAGACATATCCATGGGACCAGATAAATAAATGATTTTCTTAGCTAGATATGAATTTATTTTATAAAGAGCTTCTAATGGCTAAAGTACTTGGGTCAAAACTTCATCTCTATCCAGTATCAGGTGGAGGGATAAATATGATTAGGATCAAACTTGTTTAGCTTGTAATCCCCTCCTCTGGCTCCTCTTGAAACGTTCTGAACGTTTGCTATCAAAAGAACTTTCTATTCACTATTTGGCCTTTCAGTGGTCCCTTACTCTTCTGAGAATGACGGCATTCTCGCATTGAAGACTATTATATAATGCTGAGTAGTAAGTATTAAAAATAGAAGTAAAAATAAAATGGTGAAATTCTATTTTATTTAACTCTATATTCCAAAAATTTGTAATTTCAATATGTACTTATTATACCTATTAATGATATATTTCAACTTCTTTTCTTATACTAAATTTTCAAAATTCAGATTTTACAGAATATCTCAATTAAGACTAGCTACATTTCAAGTGCTGTCGAGAGCCAAATGTGGCTAGTGGCTACTGTATTGAACAGTCCAGCTCCACAGTATCTGGGAAGTTGCTAGTCTGTTCCTAGTTGACTAAAGTAGCACATCTACATAACAATCAAGCTAGGTACTGGGTTAAAACAGTATTATATAAACTGAGGTATATAACAAAGATGAATGCCTAAATAATACAAAACTAACTGTACTTGGAGGTAAATCAAGCTTTTATCTTAAGCCAAAGTATAGAGCACATGTAACAGAACATTCAGATAATCATCACAAGTCTGCTTTTAATTTTAAAATATTTGAAATATAACCATACAACATTAAAGCAGTAACAAAAAATTTTGATATAGTCTAATAGTAAAAAATTTATCGAGACAATAAAAATGATGAGTAGTAAATACTTATTTAACAATATGAATACTATATCTAATATGTATTTTAAATAAAATGAGTTCTAAGACATTATGTTAGGTATGACTTCATTTGGGCAAAATAAAAACATTTATCATTATTCAAACATATATATATAGCAGAAAAATTTGAAAGGCTATAGAAGAAACTCTTTAAAATGTAATATATGGATATTTGATTTATCCATACATACAAAAATGAATCCTTTTTCCATATGCATATCTATATTTTCTGAAAGATACTACTTTAGTTCATAACAAAAAAATAAAATATTGGGATAGCAATATGCATGAATAAATAATCTGAAAATCCTTCTACGATAACAACTGGATATGCAAGACAAATTATATCAAGCATTTTTGTATGTATGCAATTGAGGGAAAGCACAATTTATATGGGAAAGCACAATTTCTTATATTCCACAAAAAGAAAGAGTTCAAAACATGTTCAATAAGCATCCAAGTTGGTGTTGTAGCTTCCCTAAATGAATGACTATATGAAGATGGATGGGGAGCTTTTCTATAACCTGGAAGCTTGGGTTTTACTATCTATACAGGAATAAGAACTATGTATTGGGATCCTGAAGGGTCATTGTTTGAAAATGAAACCCTTACCATAAAAATAATCTGCAATGTGAACACTGGTTAAAATATCCACCAGCAAACACAGGGAAATGACAAGCATATTTATGTCCTCCCCCCGCTGCTTGGACTGCAGCTGGAATGTCTTCTAAACATTTGTAACTACATGTGTACCATCCAGTAAGTGTGGCTTCAGTGTCTACTAAAACTTGACCCACACAAGTCTAGCTGATAAATATAAAATTACATCCTGAACTAATTACATTTTTATGCCAAGACAAACTTAAATCCAGGCTACACAAGCGTTTCAGGATAAAGTATTACAAATTCCTGGCTTATAATAGATAAACAAATTTACAAAGCCTATTAGAGTTTCTATCTCTGTAAAACAAATTCTCACAAAGCTACTGGCTTAAAACAACTTTTTATATATTCATGAGTTCTTTGGGCCTAGAATTCAGAAAGAGCATAACAGTTATATTTTATTTGTTGCATGATGCCTGGGGCATAGGCTTGTGAAGACTTGAGAGGTAGGGGTGACTCCATGGTTGGTGGCTGGAATCAACAAAAGTCTTTACATTGCCTGTGAGTTGATTTTGGCTGTTGTCTAGGAACTCATCTGGAGTCCACAGGAACACCAAGATGGCCTTTCAATGCTCCTTGGCCTTCTGCTACATGATAGCCCAAAGATTCCAGAAGGAAGTATCCAAGTGAACAAGTCAGAATCAACTCTGCCTTTAATGAGGTGGTTTCAGAGGCCTTGAGTCTATTTATTCACTATAGTCTATTCAAAGTGAGTTATTTATATCAGCTGTGATTCAAAGGAAAGGAGACACAGAAACTATCCTCAAGGAGAACAGTGTTAAAGGATTTGTGGATGTTTTTTAAAACTACCACAATCTGCATTAACTATAAATGATTTATATTCCTCCCACTTACAAAATATACTTATCTTCTCTCAAGAGTCCTCAAAAATTATAACATTAGGTTCAGAGCAAGGCTTAGGATCTCAATCTAAATCAGATCCATGTCAGATTAAGTTCTTTATGTACAGATACCCTTGATACGAAGATCTGTAAAGCAAAGGGATACTTTTTCTGTCCTCTCTGCCCACACTCCTCTCCCAAACATATGCAACATCTATGGTGATACAGGTATTGGATAATTGCTACTGATAAACCCACTTAAAAAGTCCCCCACCACCACCACCCCAGCAGTGCTATGTAATAGTGTTTGGTCCAACAGGAATTCTGAAATACAGTCAGGTACATGTTGGCAGGTCCTTGATGAAGACTCAATCTAATGTTTTGGGTTTTTGTTTTCTTTTGTTTCTTTATTTTTCCTGTGGCCCTTGGGTTTGACTTCTGGGTTCTTGATTTTCCTCTCTGACAAGTTTTACATTTTCATAGATATTCATGACAAATTATGAGCTAAAAATGTAAAATTACAAAGCCCATTAGGAAATAATCTAACAATATTGAATGTAATGAATATTAATTAAAAATAGGTTTAGAATATCAAGTGTTTATAGAAGCATTATGATAGTAAAATGAATATGTTAAGGGTGCCTGGGTGGCTCAGTCATTAAGCATCTGCCTTTGGCTCAGGTCATGATCCCAGGGTCCTGGAATCGAGCCCCACATCGGGCTCCCTGGTCTACAGGAAGTCTGCTTCTCCCTCTCCCACTCCCCCTGCTTGTGTTCTCTCTCTTGCTATGTCTTTCTCTGTCAAATAAATACATAAAATCTTTAAAAAAAATGAATATGTTAAATGATTAAGACATAATCTTAAAATCATAAAATAAGATACCATGGGCAGTAAATATAGGTTTAAAAATAGAATTTTAGGAATAAAATTATAAAATATTAAAACACATTACATGGGTAAAAGTAGCTTGGAAACAATTTTAGATGGAATTAGTTAACTAGAAGAAAAGACTAAAGAGAATGCAGATCAGAGTGAAAAGGATGAAAAAAAATATGTGAGGTTTAAGAAACTTACGGGCAAAAATTATATAGTCGGGCATTATGTAATGGAGTCTCTTTGAAAAAAGTAAAAAGGTAATATAAGACATAAAGTAAAACTGCTCCAGAATTATCCTGAATCATTAGATCCTAGAAGTATAGTCAGTCCTAAATAAGATAAATAACAATAAATTTCTTAAACAGCCTGAGGAAAAAGACTGGATAACTAAAACAACAACAACAACAACAATAAACTTGATATATTAAATTTGATATCATTAAAATGTAGAAGACAATGTTACATTCACGGTACTCAGAAAAAAAAAAGATTATTAGTACGGAATTCCATTCCCAGGTTAACTGTCATTAAGAGTAGCATAAAATAAATATCTACCTAAGAAAAATAAAGTGAATTAAAGCTTGTTTAAAAAAGTAGGTATAAAATAGATATTTTCTTATTAAAAAAAAAAAGGAGACACCATCATTCCAGACATTCATAAAAAACAAAATAAAACAAAACCAACAAAACAAAACAAAAAACTTACTAAGGATTTCATTTAGGAGGAAGAAATTTCTACATAAGAGGAAGGAATATGATACAAGGAATATGATTCAAGGAATACAAACTAGATAAACAGTGATCAAAAATCCATTAGAAGTATGGGAAATCTAATTAAGGCTTACCTAAATTTTAAAAATATAAAAAAATTTATGGACAGGAAAATTGTGTAAGACAGGAGAGAGTGGAGTAATTGGAGGTAATAGATAATAAACTTGCCTATCTTGGGGGAAACCAATCATAACAACTAACTTTAAACATTGTTAAATTATGGTTATTAAAATTCTTAAAATATTATGAAAGTAAGGGAAAGAAGATAAAGGGGGAAAACTGTTTCAGAAAAATAGAAGACAAGGTACTTTGAAAATTCTTTTGTGACAAAACGCAATGTTGGATAGAATATAGCAAATATCACTACAAGTATATACTGAAATTTTTAGGATTGAAGTACAGCACCTTGGGTCCAAAAACAAAGAGTAGGAAGGGAAAACTGATGTAGCAGCTATGCTAGGAGGTGTTTATAATGGTACCAAAGCCTGCTCAAAATGGTCCAAAAGACACAGTGTAAGTTGAAAACTGGGGAAGGAAGTGAGTACTGATATTTTAGTTGTGCCTGGTGGTATTTGTTGATCATGGTCATCATCATGGCTTGGATGCTAATGGTCATCTAAGTACAGGTCAAAATGGAATATGAGAATTTGAGAAAGAGAATCTCGCATGACGTACAGACTCTCAAAGAGTCTCTAACCTCTATAAATGTAAACCAAACCAAACCAAACCAAAATCACAACAACAGCAAATGCCTACCTTCAACAGGAAATAAAAATAATATTGTCTGTTTGAGGTTTGGCTATTGATAGGGAAGAAAAAATATTTCCTCTGATATTTTGTGACCATATGTGCCTAGTCACATTGATTTTGTATTAATATTTACACTACTTTACTTGTGAGGTCTGGGAACTCAGGCAACTCAGGGTTTCTGAGATAAAGTCCCACCAAATATAAGCTTTTAATCTAAAATAAAAAAAATACAAGGGGAAGCATGCTACTATGATATCAACAGCAGACAGAAACACATAGTATGATTAATCTGTCAAGAAAAGCAGAAGAGAATTATTAAATGAGACTAGAGGGCATAGCTAGCTACCCGTTCTTCCTCTTGGATTCAGAGGGGCCAAAATACTTTTACTAGGAGTCCCAGAACAGAGGCACATTTTGCTTCTCTTTGTGCCCAGAAGAGAGGCACAAAAAATAACAATGTTTTGGATCTGATGAAAGAGCCATATTAAGGAAGCACATTATGTCCCACATAGGTAATAAGAAATTGATACTTAGGCATCTGTGAAACTGAAGATCACAAAAGTTAAAAGATGACCTTAAAGCAATCTAAGAAAAGACATTTTACCTAGAAGTAACACTGACAGCAGATTCTCATCTGTAACCACAACATTTATGAAAGTGTGGGAAAAATAACATCACATTATGGAGTGTGTCAAAATATCTAACCTATTATTCAAAGTAGAAGTGGTTATTTTATTTTTATTTTTACAAACTAAGGATGTTTACCATCAATTTGTCTTCACTAGTGGAAATACCAGGATGAAGAAAACAGCATACTGAAGGAAGAACTGAGTGAAAGAATCATTATTTAGCGAGAAAAAATAATTTATTTCATAAATATATATACTGAACCTCGTACAAAGCTCTGAAATAAAACCTGAGAACACAGAAATAAATAATGAAATAAACACCTAGTCTCAGAGAACTGAGACTCTAGAGGGAAGTAATTAAAACATTTTATTCAGTGCTAAAATTTATGGTAAAATTTAAAGCAGAGAATGGAGATAGAATGTTCAGAAGGAGTTTCAATTTTTAAAAGCATGGTCAGGAAAGTTAAGCATATTTTCCCTTCATGTTTGCTGGCTAAAAGCAGAGGCCTAAACATTTATTTTAGCATAAGTAAATGTAATACCAGGTGATCAAGACTGGAAAGTATATGTACAGAAATGTTTGCTTCGTAGCACCTGGGTGGTTCAGTTGGTTAAGTGCCTTCAGCTCAGGTCATAGTCCTGTTGTCCCAGGATCCAGTCCTGCATTCAGGCTCCCTGCTCAGCAGGGAGTCTGCTCTCCCTCTGACCCTGCCCCGCTCCCCTTGTGGTTTCTCTCTCTCTCTCTCTATCTCTCTCAAATACATAAATAAATACAATCCTTAAAAAAAAAAAAAAGAAATGTTTGTATTATTCTATATAGTCTTAAAGTACATGAAGTTAAAAATGAAGAGACAGGGAAATACAGAAAAATAGTCTGCAACTAAGAAATACCTAGAATAAGTAAAACTAAAACATAAGAGTAAAATTAAGAAGGCAAATAAAGTGATGCTGGTGAACCGAAATAAAATTTTAAATAAGATAGAACTAGAAAGTCAATTAAGTCATTGAACAAGTATTAATAGAAATAACCAAAATGAAGTGAATCCTATTAAGTAAGTAATAACCTAGAGTGACTATCAGGAGGAAAAAAAAAGACAAAATGAATGAATCAAAAGAAAAGCATAGGGTGCCTGGGTGGCTCAGTTGGTTAAGCAACTGCTTTTGGCTCAGGTCATGATCCTGGAGTCCCAGGATGAAGTCCTACATCAGGCTCCCTGCTCAGCGGGGAGTCTGCTTCTCCCTCTGATCCTCCCGGCTCTCACGCTCTCTCACTTTCTCTCTCAAATAAAGAAATAAATAAAATCTTAAAAAAGAAGAAAAGAAAAGCATAAAAGTAGGTAAGAAGGTCCTTGGAATGGCTCAACATCCATAGAAAGTAGCTCCTGTTGGCCTTGTGGCTTATTTCTCTTTCAGTCCCCATCACTGCATACCAGCCTCATCCTCTTTCATTGTCTTCTGTGTAGATCCTTTCTGTCTCTACTCTAACGTCGATACTCATCTTCCTATCACTATAGGCATCTATCAATTCATAAATTTGAGGACACAATAGCTAGAAATATTTTGAGTGAAAACCTTCTCCTCAAGGAATGTATAAGAAGTTCATTTAATTTTTTTGCACTCATTTCTCTTCAACCATAAGGTGTTTTTCCCCCAAGTTAGTTATTAATCCTTCCAGATTAACCTTTCCCATCAAGGAGTATTTTCATTATGAGATACAAATATCAGTAAGTTAGGGAGAGGAGGTACTCAAAGATTTTGATTTTCAAATTTAGCTAGAATGTCCTGGAAGTCTTATTAAAACATAGGCTGCTTGGGTTGCAGTTAGAGTTTCTGATTCAGTACAGGGCCCAGAGATCTGTATTTCCAACAAGTACTCAGGTGATGCTGACCTTGCCGGTCCAGGGACCACAACTGAGAATGACTACATAATGCTGAGAGTTTATTCTTTCTTCCACTATGAGCCACATGAAGCTACAGAATTTGTGAAAACTGAGTATCTTATAGGGAATGTTATTAACTCTGATAAGGCAATACTGCTCACAAACGGACTTCATTTATTAATTGCCACCTAATTGAATGGCTGCAAGTTACTTAATTTCCCTAAATTTTTATTTCCTTCTCAATAAGAAAGATAACACATGTGGATGGTTAATGCTTGTATAAGTGATGGGGTTCACATAACGTTTCTGTATAAAATGCTTGATATAATGCCACAGAGTACATCCTCATCACTGGTAAGAGGATGAAAAGGAAAAGAAAAGAAAGAGGAAGAGAAGCTGAACATTAGGAGGAAAAACATTTAATGTGTCACACATATAATTGCAAGGTGAAACAATATTATATCTTTTCAAAAGACACCCTAAAAGTAAATAAAAATTAGTATTAATATAAAAGTTATATAATATAATATATAATATAATAAACGTTTTTCTATAAAAGTAAATGGCATGATTAAACATTTTAATTAAACTTACAAATACATTGCATATATATTTAAAGCTAAACAAATACTATGTTCATATATCCTTCTACACTGAAATATAAATATATTATAAATTGTGGGCATGTGAATGATTATGAGAATCTTTTCTTTGGATTATGTATTAAATATATATATTAATATGTGGTAACAATTTTTTTTGTTTTTTTCCCAATGTTGAGATATTTCTTTTTAAGATTTTATTTATTTATCTGACAGAAAGAGAGCGAGCACAAGCGAGGAAACGGCAGGCAGAGGGAGAAGGAGAAGAAGGCTCCCCACACAGCAGGGGGAGCCCAATGTGGGACTAGAACCCAGAACCCTAGGATCATGACCTCAGCTGAAGGTAGTTGCCAAACCAAATGAGCCCCCCCCCAGGCACCCTAAAAAGGTGAGTGATACGAATTTTATCTGAAACCCAGTTTCCTAAGTGAATTGACACATGCTACATCATATTTACTTAGCATCACTTCTAAATTCTGGTTTACATCTACATTTGTGGAACGCTAAAAACTTCTCTTCTGATACATAGAAAGGCAGAGGAATTAATGTTAATTGCTTTTCTCAATCTTTCTTGAATGAAGTTAATGAGTTGTATTCTCCAGTAATGCAGTTGAAACAATTTATTTGCAGTGAGATGGGAAGAAAGTAAAAGGGAACAAATGCACAGCCATAATTCAAAGAATCCTTAAAAAACACATACATAATGGTGATTTATGAGAATATACTGATGGGGGACACACCCAAACTCTGTTGATATGTAAAATAAATAGCCCTTTCTACTGTACTATGAGTTCCTGCCAGTGCTCAGTGTGGGTCAGAGCTCTGTTTTGACTATTAAACAGCAAATAGTAACATCTGGAAATGTGAAGGTCAAAGGTCATTTTACTCATAAAACTGCACCAGCATGATTCATAATAACCTGTAGCTGAACTTTACATGAATTAAGGGCTGCTGCTGATATTGCTATATAAATAAATAAATAAATAAAAACCCATTCTTTTCATTCTGTTGTGATTTTATTTTGGTGACTTGTGTTACTTAAACAACTAGTATGGGATTCAAAAGTTCCAAATGTTGCATCCTTATGTTTAAATTGAAAAGTATCTATTTTTGCTGAAATTCATTCCATCTTACATATGTTATAAAAGCACTTGGCAGGCAAGGTTTATTAAAATAAAAAATGTTTCCATATTCAAAGCTTGCATGTTATTCTCTACTTCTTATGTTGATAATTGAATGTATCATATTTACATTTGAAAGTATGTACAACTTAAATAATACCTAAAACAGAGCTCCTGAATTTTCTTTTTTCTATAATTGTTTCTCTTATATCTCACCACAATCTTTTTATTGACTACATGTTTGCATGCCTCCTCAACTCAAATGTTGAAGTCCTATTCTCCCATGCAGCTATATTTGGTGAGGGGACTTCTTAGGAAGTAATTAAGTTTAATGAAGTCATAAGGAAGGGGCAGTCTGATCCTATAGGGACTAGTGAACTTATAAGAAGAGAAGCCATGTGTCTTGTGTGCAAGAGGAGGTCTCGTGAGCACACACGGGTATGGCTACCACCTACAAGCCAAGAGTCTTCATCAGAAACCAACCGTATTGGTACCCTGATCTTGCACTTCCACCTTTTAGGACTTTCAGAAAATAAATTTCTGTTGCTTAAACCGCTCAGTCAGTGGTATTTTGTTATGGCAATCTGAGCTGAATAATGAAATACGTTATTATTTTTTTTTAATTTTTAAATTTTTTAAAGATAATTTTGTAAAGATATTTAAATTTTTTAAAGATATTTTTAAAATATCTTTTAAAACATAATAAAAATAATAATGAGGAAGAATGGATTATTTTCAAGGAATGTTACTTATGATATTTTGAATAGTTATCTCTATTCTTGTTGATTGTATAACTGACCACTAACTATAAAGAAGTCTAACTTTTAGCCAATTTCTAAAGGTTACCTATAACTGAATAAAATGTCACCTTATTTAGGTAGCAAGTAAAAATACCTTAAGAGTGCTATATTTAGGGGTGCCTGGGTGGCTCAGTGGGTTAAGTCTCTGCCTTTGGCTCACATCATGGTCTCAGGGTCCTGGGATGGAGCCCCTCATCCGGCTCTCTGCTCCATGGGGAGCCTGCCTCTCTGCCTGCTTGGGATCTCTCTGTCAAATAAATAAATAAAATCTTAAAAAAAAAAAAGAGTGCCATATTTAGGAATATTTTTGCACATACTTAGGGCAGAGAAAATTAATTCTCCTTCCCCTCCCCACACTTTTTGGATAAAATTTGCCCATATCCGTCTCAATTCAGATGGCTGCATAAGTTTAAATATCTTCTTACTGCACTTCTGTTGCACCACTGGTCCACAGAAAACAATCTGAAAAATTCTTGCAGAAGTTGTGGGATCATTTGGAAAAGGAGAATTTTCAGAGAGCAGATGTTCCTTAAGTGTGTAAGTTAGATGCTACTGGCAAATCAATGTTCTACTTCTGCTTTTAGCCCTTTTCCTAGGACTGAATATTCTTTAACTGTTAGATCAAGCTGGAGTTTAACTGTTTGAAACTTCAGACTGATTTAAAAAAAAAAAAAAAGAAATCATGGTTTTATCTCAGTTGTTTCTTATTAGAGAGAAGAATGTTTAATTATTCAATGATAAGTGATCTCTGTATCCTCATGTGATTGGTTTGTTACTAGATTGAGTCAGGTGGATAGTGATTGGTTGCGATGGGATTGCTAAAGTGATTGTCACCCTCACTGGTGAACTAAAGGCAACAATTGTTATTAGTGAAATTACTGGTGAGGATGTTGTTCCTAGGGTAGGAGGAGGAGGAAATCATCAAATTTTATTTTTAGAAAAATCAGTGGTTTGAATGATTGTATTTCATTATAATAAATATTTTTCATGTATTTGAAAAGTGCTTTAATGAGTTTCTTTGTATTGAGCTTTATTGTTTAAAAAAAGATATGATCTACGATTTCTTGTAGATCTTGCTAAATAAGTACCAGGTGCTTGTCAGTTAACATTTGTCAATTTCCTATCAGTATCTGTGAACAAATGTTCCTAGTTAAACAAAATAGGAGAACTGGGGACTATGAAAGGGTCAGCGTATACCTGGGTCATAGTTGGCTTCATCTGATATGTTAAAGCTGATGTCTGGTTTCTTTAAATAACATATTAAAGCCAGAGGATTGAGAAAAAATAACAGGTTTTGACCTCAGAGGCATTAGCAGATGAATTTAAAAGACTGCTTCTGTAAAATGAGAAAAAAAATGTGCAAAGACTGGTTTGACAAAAGAAAATTTTAAAAAAATTAATACAATTACATTTAGGTCAGCATATTTTTGGTTAATAAATCTGTTTTTTACATCATTTTGAATGTTTATGTGTTATATGGAATACTACAAATTACTTAATTGGAGCGCTAAAAATAGTGATCAAATAGCTAAGGTAGAAAAAGAATATATGTATACATAGAACTATAATGCATAGCTCCTAGAAATTTAGATTTCTTTAAATTGAAGTTGTCAGGATTTTAGAGCTTGATAGATTACAGAGGGTGGGTGTGTTTGTGAGTGTGAGTGGGGGGTGGCTGTGTTATAGC